>NW_015635534.1:715362-717767 GCF_001515625.1 Sinocyclocheilus rhinocerous
TGCGCCGATCCCCGATCTGCCTAAATGCGTTTAAGTTCGCGCGAATCATTTGTGATCCAGCTTCATCTACAGAAGAAGTGAGTATAAAGGGTTTTTTATGAATCTTTGCAAATCGCCTTTCCTAATATATGCTAGTTAGCCAGTTTCGTGGATGAAGTTTACAGTCTGCTCGTCACCCCACGGAAGAGAGGGGCGGGGTCAGCAGAGCTCATTAGCATTTAAAGCAACATGGACTAGAACAGCATGCTGAAAACAGCTGATTTTGACAGGGTAAAAGGGGTGGTTTTTTTACACTACCATTGAGAAATTTTAGAATCATATCAACTTGTGGAAAATGGGCATCCGATGACCCCTTTAAAGCAAGCAAAGCAATGTCCAATTTCAAAACGATTTTCACAAAATTAATTTTGAGTGTTGACTCTTCGATCTTTCAAAAGAAGTCTTATTTATGATGATTACTGAAATATGTGAAAAAGAAATAAATGTATCACATTGAAATCAATAAAGTAAATTTTGAAGTAGAAAATCATTTTAAATAAATTTTAAAGTAGAAGTACTGAAATGGTAATTTTTAAAACATACTCCAGAAATCTTTGCTTTATTTAAAACGGTAGAGTGTATTTACAGTACACTTTATTTACACTGCAGTTTCTAGGTAATAGGCTTAAAACAATACGCCTCTGAGTTGCGTGGAAGGAAATATTCTTTATATAAATGGGAAGAATTTACCTGTTCAGAATCGTAATGCATAAACGGCCTAATATAAGTGCAAACACATTACCTGAAAACCATTACAAGTCTAGGCACACCAATTTCTTCTTTCCACATTAGAATCATATCTGTTTTTCTCCAACTTACCTGTTTCATCATCCTCATCCTCTTTCTCTGTCTCCAGCTGTGGCCTCCCGGTACGACAGCAGCGTCTCCTCCTCTCCTGTCTGTCCTGGTTTTCATCTTCCTGAGCTTCTCCTGGTCTCAGTGCTGAGTGTCTCTGGAGGTCTGTCTCCGTGTCGTTGAGTCTCTGTAGGTTTTCTGTTCTGGTCCGACTCACTGTCTGTCAACACGATGAAGATGGACCTCAGAGTGATCAGATGATGCACATACAGGAGAGAAAAAGATATCGTACTTTCAGACCTCAAGAGACTGACTGGAAACACAGCAGTGCTGTGAAGTGTTACTGCATGAATATTTGTCTCCACAAAGAGGTCACATAAGTTGAAGGGCTGAACTGGATGAACTCACGGTGTCATGCTGATTGTCTTTCCCCAGACCTTACATGTTGACACTTTACAATATTAAGAGGCACTTTAAAGCTGCATTCAGTAACTCTTTTTTTTTGGTTAAAAATGATCCAAAATCAGTTAATGAGCAAGTACATAGCCAATCAGTGTTCAAAACTATCTCCTCACCTTAGCCCCCGATTCACAAAGGTAAGCTTGTAAAAATGTTTTCTGATTCGGGTTTGGGTCGGTTTTCGCGGGAAATGCTAGTTTGCCGCCGTTCGTCTTTGCGTCATTATGTCACGTCTGTATACATAAAGGAGTCCCGGCTAGTAGGCTATATCGCATGTGGTGGCGGATCAATTTGTAGCCTCTTCTTACAGCAGCTGTAATAATTAAACTTGTCATTTTAGAACGAGTGTTAAGGAACATTAAATAGATTTTTGAGGTAAAAAGAATTTTTTTTTTCTATGACAATCGAATATTATGTCAATTAGAGATTAGACTGTACACGTAAAGAAGAACATCTCAAACAGAGATGGCGCCAAAGAGGCATATATATTAATATATTAAATAAAACTTAATGGCAAAAAACAATGTCCTGTTTTACATGAAAGCACTTCTTTTTATTCAAGTGTAAAATGCCTAAATAAAACCCTGTGCATAAAAATACATTTAAATAAAATGTGGATCAAATACAGAAAAGCAGAACTCGTTCATTTGACCATCATTGTTTATTTATTTTGCTACACAACAGAAAAGCACTCTCAGCTTCTTTTACGCTTGATCTTTGCATAAACGGGGGACAAAGGTTCTCAGTACGAAGTGGAAGCTCATGATGAAGGACCATGTGAGGAAGCTCTGGCTCTTGGCAGTCACGTCATCAGGACTCGTTTCTGCTCTGACGACGCGTTATGAGTACAAAGCATGAACGATTAGCACACTATGAAATAAAACAAAGTCATAAATAGTACCCGTGGAATAAGATGGCAGTGTCTGGGGCCTGTATAAAATATATGGGCTTAGATTTCAGTCCTTGACATCTACCTAGTCTAAAATCTGACTTCTGTTCAATAATTGGAGTAAAAGTGCTCATTAAATTCTCAAACAAAAAAAAGGGTGAAAAATCGTGATGATGGAAGACTGTTGTGTGCCGATCGGCAGCTACATCACAGGCGTTTGTGA
>NW_015635534.1:720305-721500 GCF_001515625.1 Sinocyclocheilus rhinocerous
TATAAAAAATGTTAAATATTACATTAATATCTTACATAACAATATTCTTAACAATAATCTGTTGAATTTATGAAAAATGTTTTATTTAAAAAAAATTGTCTTAATGACAAAACAATATTAAGCGTATTTGACATTCAACAATCTGTTGAATTAATATTCAATTTATTGTAAACAATATTATAAAATAAATGTTAAATATTTCATTAACATTTTTAATTATAATATTTAGCTTATGACATTCAAAATAATTGCTGAATTGATCAAGTTATTATAAAAAAATATTTTATTTTATTCTAAAATAAAAAATTATATTATATTGATATCTAAATAACTTAATGCCAAAAAACAATATTCTGTTTTACCTAAAAGCATATCTTTTAAGTCAAGTGGAAAACGCCTGAATAAAACCCTGTGCAAAAATACATTTAAATAAAATGTGGATTAAATAAAGAAAGGCAGAACTCATTCATTTTTGGCCATCATTGTTCATTTATTTTGCTACACAACAGAAAAAGCACTCTCAGCTTCTTTTTCTCTTCATCTTTGCATACAGGAGCCAAAGGTTCTCAGTAAGAAATGGAAGCTCGTGATGAAGGACCATGTGAGGAAGCTCTGGCTCTTGGCAGTCACGTCATCAGGACTCGTTTCTGCTCTGACGACGCGTTATGAGTACAAAGCATGAACGATTAGCACACTATGAAATAAAACAAAGTCATAAATAGTACCCGTGGAATAAGATGGCAGTGTCTGGGGCCAGTATAAAATATATGGGCTTAGATTTCAGTCCTTGACATCTACCTAGTCTAAAATCTGACTTCTGTTCAATAATTGGAGTAAAAGTGCTCATTAAATTCTCAAACAAAAAAAAGGGTGAAAAATCGTGATGATGGAAGACTGTTGTGTGCCGATCGGCAGCTACATCACAGGCGTTTGTGAATGAGATTGCATATTACAGTGACAGAAGCTCATGTGCGCTTTACCCAGGATGCTACAGCGAGTGACTGGAGGATGTGCAACGGCTGCAGGTCTGTGAAGGTGGCGGTAATGACGCGCTGCTGATCCAGAAGCTGATGTGTCTCGTGGAGGCAGTTCATGTCAGGTGTGTTTGTCGATGCTGAGCAGTCGCTGTCGTGTCTGTTCAGCGGGCGTCAGTATGAAGGTGTCACACGTGGGTGAGTGTGTGTGTGTGTGTGTG
>NW_015635534.1:725287-727770 GCF_001515625.1 Sinocyclocheilus rhinocerous
TATAAAAAATGTTAAATATTACATTAATATCTTACATAACAATATTCTTAACAATAATCTGTTGAATTTATGAAAAATGTTTTATTTAAAAAAAATTGTCTTAATGACAAAACAATATTAAGCGTATTTGACATTCAACAATCTGTTGAATTAATATTCAATTTATTGTAAACAATATTATAAAATAAATGTTAAATATTTCATTAACATTTTTAATTATAATATTTAGCTTATGACATTCAAAATAATTGCTGAATTGATCAAGTTATTATAAAAAAATATTTTATTTTATTCTAAAATAAAAAATTATATTATATTGATATCTAAATAACTTAATGCCAAAAAACAATATTCTGTTTTACCTAAAAGCATATCTTTTAAGTCAAGTGGAAAACGCCTGAATAAAACCCTGTGCAAAAATACATTTAAATAAAATGTGGATTAAATAAAGAAAGGCAGAACTCATTCATTTTTGGCCATCATTGTTCATTTATTTTGCTACACAACAGAAAAAGCACTCTCAGCTTCTTTTTCTCTTCATCTTTGCATACAGGAGCCAAAGGTTCTCAGTAAGAAATGGAAGCTCGTGATGAAGGACCATGTGAGGAAGCTCTGGCTCTTGGCAGTCACGTCATCAGGACTCGTTTCTGCTCTGACGACGCGTTATGAGTACAAAGCATGAACGATTAGCACACTATGAAATAAAACAAAGTCATAAATAGTACCCGTGGAATAAGATGGCAGTGTCTGGGGCCTGTATAAAATATATGGGCTTAGATTTCAGTCCTTGACATCTACCTAGTCTAAAATCTGACTTCTGTTCAATAATTGGAGTAAAAGTGCTCATTAAATTCTCAAACAAAAAAAAGAGTGAAAAATCGTGATGATGGAAGACTGTCGTGTGCCGATCGGCAGCTACATCACAGGCGTTTGTGAGTGAGATTGCATATTACAGTGACAGAAGCTCATGTGCGCTTTACCCAGGATGCTACAGCGAGTGACTGGAGGATGTGCAACGGCTGCAGGTCTGTGAAGGTGGCGGTAATGACGCGCTGCTGATCCAGAAGCTGATGTGTCTCGTGGAGGCAGTTCATGTCAGGTGTGTTTGTCGATGCTGAGCAGTCGCTGTCGTGTCTGTTCAGCGGGCGTCAGTATGAAGGCGTCACACGTGGGTGAGTGTGTGTGTGTGTGTGTGTGAATCATCGTCCGCTGCTGCTGGTTGTGCTGCTTCCTGAGCTTGAACCGCTGGAGCCGCGATCCTCGTACACACTGATCTCAATCTAACACACACACACAGGTTAAGGGAGAAATATCACAGTATTACACAACCTTACATGCACAAACTACTAAACAAATCACTTTACACATACATGCTTTTACTAGACGACTTGCAATGAATATGATTGAAACTGGTGTCCAGTTTCATTTTATCATTATTGATAAACTATTACAGTTTTTGTTAATATTTTGAAGGCATTTTACTTATACATTTTATGTTTTAATTTTAGTTTAATTTTTTTATAATTTTGTTGTTTTTTTGTTTTGTTATTATTATTGTTGTATTTCTATATAATTTTTATAAAATTTATTGTATTTTATATTTAATTTTAGTTTATTTTATTTCAAGGGTTTTATGATTTTAGTTAGTTATAATAACCAATGGTCCAATTACTGTTAAAGCAATAAAGGCAGAAATCTGACAAATTATTTATAGTGAGAGCTTATTAGATATTTTATATTAACTACTTTCTTCCATTAAATGAACATAACATGAAAAATAGCAATATCTGTTCAATTGATATTCAATTGTGAAAAATAAAATACATTATAAAAAGAAATAATATAAAATATAAGATCATATAATAATTATGAAGTTAGAAATATTATATAATGTATAAATAAATTAATATAAAAATATATAAATATTACTTATGAACCTAATTTAATTACGAAAAACAATATTTAGCTTATTTGAGATTTAACATTATCTTTTGAATTTAATGCACTGTAAATATATATAGGAATAAAAATACATCTTAAATATTCATATCTTTATTAATAAATTTAATTATGAAAAACTATATTTATCTTATTTGATATTCAACAAAATCTGTTGAAGTGATAGCAATTTACTGTTAAAAAACTGAATTAATATAAAAGCCAAAAACAATATTTGGCTATTTCCCACATTTTATTCACAATCTTGTCTTCAGGGTTGCAATAATTGCAAACCTCACACAAAATGAAGAGATAATAAAATAATTTATGCGACATCCTAAGCTGGACTAACAACAGTTTCTGAAGTACAAGCAGCTTCCACTGACCATTTGTTCTCTCACACACACACACACACACAGACAGACACACACACACACACACACACAGACAGACACACACACACACACACACACAGACAGACACACACACACACACACACACAGACAGACACACACACACACACACACACAGACAGACAGACTCTT
>NW_015635534.1:728055-729393 GCF_001515625.1 Sinocyclocheilus rhinocerous
GTGAGTGAGTGAGTGAGTGAGTGTGTGTGTGTGTGTGTGTTTGTGTGTGTGTGTGAATCAGCGTCCGCTGCTGGTTGTGCTGCTTCCTGAGCTTGAACCGCTGGAGCCGCGATCCTCGTACACACTGATCTCAATCTAACACACACACACAGGTTAAGGGAGTAATATCACAGTATTACACAACCTTACATGCACAAACTACTAAACAAATCACTTTACACATACATGCTTTTACTAGACGACTTGCAATGAATATGATTGAAACTGGTGTCCAGTTTCATTTTATCATTATTGATAAACTATTACAGTTTTTGTTAATATTTTGAAGGCATTTTACTTATACATTTTATGTTTTAATTTTAGTTTAATTTTTTTATAATTTTGTTGTTTTTTTGTTTTGTTATTATTATTGTTGTATTTCTATATAATTTTTATAAAATTTATTGTATTTTATATTTAATTTTAGTTTATTTTATTTCAAGGGTTTTATGATTTTAGTTAGTTATAATAACCAATGGTCCAATTACTGTTAAAGCAATAAAGGCAGAAATCTGACAAATTATTTATAGTGAGAGCTTATTAGATATTTTATATTAACTACTTTCTTCCATTAAATGAACATAACATGAAAAATAGCAATATCTGTTCAATTGATATTCAATTGTGAAAAATAAAATACATTATAAAAAGAAATAATATAAAATATAAGATCATATAATAATTATGAAGTTAGAAATATTATATAATGTATAAATAAATTAATATAAAAATATATAAATATTACTTATGAACCTAATTTAATTACGAAAAACAATATTTAGCTTATTTGAGATTTAACATTATCTTTTGAATTTAATGCACTGTAAATATATATAGGAATAAAAATACATCTTAAATATTCATATCTTTATTAATAAATTTAATTATGAAAAACTATATTTATCTTATTTGATATTCAACAAAATCTGTTGAAGTGATAGCAATTTACTGTTAAAAAACTGAATTAATATAAAAGCCAAAAACAATATTTGGCTATTTCCCACATTTTATTCACAATCTTGTCTTCAGGGTTGCAATAATTGCAAACCTCACACAAAATGAAGAGATAATAAAATAATTTATGCGACATCCTAAGCTGGACTAACAACAGTTTCTGAAGTACAAGCAGCTTCCACTGACCATTTGTTCTCTCACACACACACACACACACAGACAGACACACACACACACACACACACAGACAGACAGACTCTTTAACACACACACAGACAGACACACACACACACACACACACAGACAGACACACACACACACACACACACAGACAGACAGACTCTT
>NW_015635534.1:730790-739799 GCF_001515625.1 Sinocyclocheilus rhinocerous
ACACACACACACACACACACACAGACAGACAGACTCTTTAAGGATACGACCCTCATGCCTCTCTCTATGGGGTCTGTGATGAGGAGACCTCGAGGAGCGTAGACCTTCTCATTCTGCTCCTGAATGTACCGCGAGATCTTCTTCAGCACCTGCACAAACACACACAAGATGCACTTTTAATCATCAGCATAATTTTTATTTGCCATAGTTTGCGAAAACCGGCACATAAAGCAACATATGATAGTATGTTTTATTTTTACATGCCATTTCAGGGTGGCTTTATCTGAAACTGATAATGCACCTTCTCATAGCGCGTCTCGATGCACAGGAATACGAGGTAAACCGTGAGGCAGGCCAGACATCCCTCGATGTAGGACTGGCCTCCGATCTTCTCCGCCTCTGCATAGTAATTATTCAGCATCTTCACCGTGTCCTCAAACAGCGTCCTCTCAATCTGACCAATCAGGTGCAAGGACAAGATGAGTCAGCCAATCAGAGAGCACCAGGGAGTTCACCCAAGGACAATATATGGCAAAAACGAATGGGTTTGAATCAAAAACTGACTGACATTGTAAAGATATCAGTCTCATGCCAGACATCACGTGATAACTCTTGATTGCATCAAAATAATTAAACAGATTGTGAGAAAGACACAGAAAGCTCTACATGTTAAACTCCCTTTCCCTGTCATTTCCTCAGCAAGTCTTTACTGGGCGTCTGTAACATGATCTAACACCTTTAAACAGCTCTATTAGCAGCTCATTGTGTGTGTGGAGTTTGCGCACTCAGCAGTGCTTTGCTAAAGAGCAGAGTTTCTCTGAGTGAAGAGCCCTTTTCTCATCCTCTCCTTTTTACTTGCGTTGTGTCTCTTTTCTTCTGCCACACACACACTCACACACAACACACACACACACACACTCTTACCCTGCTGTCTAACTCGGAGGGGAACTTGGTCTGGAACTTGCAGATGGTGCCATCCGTGTAGTCTCTCTGAATGAAGACCTTATTGGCCAGAGATGCACTGTGTCTCAACTCCTGAAGGTTGTGGAACTACAGCAGAGGACGAGAGAGGGTTACAGTGTGCTGCCTTCTGATCTAATCATAAATTCAGTTTCCTTCGCCTGTTAGATGTTAAACAATGCATGAAAATAGCTTGACAAGTGCAGTTTCCTGTCCTGCGTTGTAGAATTTTCTAGTGAAATCAGAAGTTTGACGAGGAAATTAACCGCTAGCATTCAGCTATATCACATATGAACATTGTTGCTAGTCAGTGACAGCTTGTACTAGACATTTTAGCAGTGTAGTGCAGGTGATGACATTGTGTTAGCAGTGTTATAGAATAGTGCAGTGATTTCATCATCATCTCAGAAAAATTAAACGATGTTGTCATTATCTCAAAGTAATGCAGTGATGTCATTATCTCATAGAGAATTTCAGGTGATTTTGTCATTATCTATATTAATCTATATTATATTAATAGTAATTCAGTGATGTTGTCATTTACTCAGAGTAATGCAGTGACATTTTCTTCATTTATCTTCATCACTGCATTACTCCAAGCTATTGACAACACTGCATTTTGTGAGCTAATGATCATGAAAGCCCATACAGTAATGCAGTGATGTCATCATTAACTTATAGAGTAATCCAGTGATGACCTTATAATTTAATGGACACTTCATTGCCTGTATGCACACACACAAACATCAGAGCGACTGGCCATCTGTCACTGCCAACACACACACTAACATCAGCACGAGTCGTGGGTGCTTCCATCCCCCACTCCTTCCCTGCCTTCTCACCTCCTTCTCTAGCAGTAACAGTAATGTTCATACACTGGAAGAATATAATAAGAAAGCACATTGCTTAACAAACTACTGCACAGCTCCACCACACAAACACTTAGCTCAACTGGCATCAATGAGGACATCACTGTATGTTATTCTTTATCTTTGGACATCTGAAGGTCAGATAAAGATTATTCTGACTGCAAGCAAGGGACAGTATAATTACCCTGGCAGTCCTGGCAACCTGTTATTTAAAAACTCGCTTTGTTTTAGCAGCAGGGCCTGCCAGTGAATGGCTCCTTCTGAAATAGTAACAGGCTGAGACAGCACACACTGATTCAAACACACACACACACACACAGCTCTTCAATGCTGTGGACGAGATCAATTTCTGGCACTCAACATTTGCTCAGATCTCAAGAATTCTTGCACAGCTCAGATAAAAGGCATATCCGGTGTCAAATAATGCACAACACGACATTTACCTGTTGAACTCCTCAAAAATACACTCAGAAGGATCTAGAACTAAACGATGTTGGGAAAAATCTAATGAAAGAATGGTACTTCGATATAAACCACTGTATGCAATTATTAACACGTTCATACACCATCCCATGCTACTTAAAAATAATACATGGACCATGGACAATGTACAACTGGCAAAATTTTGTTAGCAATACCTTAGGTACTTTTGATTTAGGAACATATAGCATGCTAGCACCATGTTTTTTAAGTACTTCACAGTTCTATATAAACACCCTGCTGAAAAAGCAACAGAAACCATCAACTTTTAACCATTAAAATGCTATATATAATATCCCATTAGGATTTAGTGGTCTTAACAAGCCACCAATAGAAGGTGACCCAACAGGCACCATTACAGTTTCCATTAAAACCAGTACAATTCCGTGATAGTTTCTATTGTTTTTTTTTCAGCAGGGTACCATTGTACAATACCACCTGATACCACCATTGCATTATGTTACCGCCACTTTTGTACCGGTAAACCGAGACTTATCGCAACTAAACGTTCTGGGCTGTTGTTACTAAACGCCTCCTTAATTATGCATGCAAGCCGCTCCTGGTAACTGTCTCAGAAAGATGAGACATTGTTACCGACTCCCGCGAGCACAACCGATCGATCGCGAGGAGACGATCATTTAACACACACTCACTCACCGCTGATACCAAATATATCAAAACACAATCTAGTCATCCGGTGGAGCCTGTACAGAATGATTATTGACCGTTACCCCGAGGAGTAGGCTACGCTTGCTTTCCGCTCGCACGAGATTAAACAAAGAGATCTCGCGCTCGAACCACAACATCACGCGCGCCCTCAAGGTTACTCGGCGGGACGGCGGACATACATTTAACTCTTAAATGAACCCCAGAACAACTTGTGAGATCACATTTTAAATCCCAACCGCAGGAAATCACAGCAAATATCGTCAGTTAAATCACTTTTAAAAAAGGGAATTAAAAAAAAAAAAACTCTTACAGATTCGTGGCAGTACGGGAGTTTTGTTCGCTCCGTCGCTGTCCGCGGTGCTGAACTCATTCCTGATCCGGTCACCGATGAAAGAGACGCACAAACACTCAATCTGCTCTGGCTAAAAGAGCTTAAGCAGCCGTGGACAGCCGCTTTTATCCTCTTTGATGTCCAGCTGCGTGCTCCGCTACGTCACGCGCTCATTTGAATACAGCACCAGATCCTTCTGACCATAAACACCAGCCTTTGTCATCTTGTGTGATGAACACAGTGCTTTAAGAACACACGCTCTTTTATCAATCTAAGCATCTGATCTAAGCAACAGCATTTCAGGCCATCGTGACACTCGGTGTCAGCAATAAACTACTAAATAAGTCCACATATCTGAAAGCACTATTGAAAAAGCTTATTTTTTATTCTTATAACATTTATGGTTGCAAAACTTGGTCACACTTTAATTTAAGGTGTCCTTGTTACAGTGTAATTATACATTTAAGTACTGAGTAATATTAATTGAATACATGTACTTACTAGTATATGGTTAGGGTTAGGATTAGAGTTAGGCTCGTTACTTGCATGTAATTATGCATAATTTATTGTTATTATAATAGTAAGTACATGTAACGTGTAACAAGGACGCCTTAAAATAAATTGTTACCCAAAACTTAAACAGTAACATCAATAAAAAATGTCTTTGTGTATGTGGTATCTCCCTTTTTACTTTAGCACTCGATCTGACAGAGAAAAACAACAGCTGCTGATCAGTGTCAACATTACTTCATAACTATCACCTAGAATAAACAGGTACATCTCTGCCTGATCACACCCTTTAAAATGGAGGAATCCTAGTGTAGTTAGTTAAATTCAGCCATAATAAAGAACATTTGACTAAATGACAAACAAGATTACCAGATTATGACATTATCTATCTATCTATCCATTCATCTCTATCTATCTATCTACCCATTCATCTCTATCTATCTATCTACCCATTCATCTCTATCTATCTATCTACCCATTCATCTCTATCTATCTATCTACCCATTCATCTCTATCTATCTATCTACCCATTCATCTCTATCTATCTATCTACCCATTCATCTCTATCTATCTATCTACCCATTCATCTCTATCTATCTATCTACCCATTCATCTCTATCTATCTATCTACCCATTCATCTCTATCTATCTATCTACCCATTCATCTCTATCTATCTATCTACCCATTCATCTCTATCTATCTATCTACCCATTCATCTCTATCTATCTATCTACCCATTCATCTCTATCTATCTATCTACCCATTCATCTCTATCTATCTATCTACCCATTCATCTCTATCTATCTATCTACCCATTCATCTCTATCTATCTATCTACCCATTCATCTCTATCTATCTATCTACCCATTCATCTCTATCTATCTATCTACCCATTCATCTCTATCTATCTATCTACCCATTCATCTCTATCTATCTATCTACCCATTCATCTCTATCTATCTATCTACCCATTCATCTCTATCTATCTATCTACCCATTCATCTCTATCTATCTATCTACCCATTCATCTCTATCTATCTATCTACCCATTCATCTCTATCTATCTATCTACCCATTCATCTCTATCTATCTATCTACCCATTCATCTCTATCTATCTATCTACCCATTCATCTCTATCTATCTATCTACCCATTCATCTCTATCTATCTATCTACCCATTCATCTCTATCTATCTATCTACCCATTCATCTCTATCTATCTATCTACCCATTCATCTCTATCTATCTATCTACCCATTCATCTCTATCTATCTATCTACCCATTCATCTCTATCTATCTATCTACCCATTCATCTCTATCTATCTATCTACCCATTCATCTCTATCTATCTATCTACCCATTCATCTCTATCTATCTATCTACCCATTCATCTCTATCTATCTATCTACCCATTCATCTCTATCTATCTATCTACCCATTCATCTCTATCTATCTATCTACCCATTCATCTCTATCTATCTATCTACCCATTCATCTCTATCTATCTATCTACCCATTCATCTCTATCTATCTATCTACCCATTCATCTCTATCTATCTATCTACCCATTCATCTCTATCTATCTATCTACCCATTCATCTCTATCTATCTATCTACCCATTCATCTCTATCTATCTATCTACCCATTCATCTCTATCTATCTATCTACCCATTCATCTCTATCTATCTATCTACCCATTCATCTCTATCTATCTATCTACCCATTCATCTCTATCTATCTATCTACCCATTCATCTCTATCTATCTATCTACCCATTCATCTCTATCTATCTATCTACCCATTCATCTCTATCTATCTATCTACCCATTCATCTCTATCTATCTATCTACCCATTCATCTCTATCTATCTATCTACCCATTCATCTCTATCTATCTATCTACCCATTCATCTCTATCTATCTATCTACCCATTCATCTCTATCTATCTATCTACCCATTCATCTCTATCTATCTATCTACCCATTCATCTCTATCTATCTATCTACCCATTCATCTCTATCTATCTATCTACCCATTCATCTCTATCTATCTATCTACCCATTCATCTCTATCTATCTATCTACCCATTCATCTCTATCTATCTATCTACCCATTCATCTCTATCTATCTATCTACCCATTCATCTCTATCTATCTATCTACCCATTCATCTCTATCTATCTATCTACCCATTCATCTCTATCTATCTATCTACCCATTCATCTCTATCTATCTATCTACCCATTCATCTCTATCTATCTATCTACCCATTCATCTCTATCTATCTATCTATCTATCTATCCATTCATCTCTATCTATCCATCCATTCATCTCTATCTATCTATCTATCTATCTATCACCTATCTATCTATCTATCCATTCATCTCTATCTATCTATCTATCTATCCATTCATCTCTATCTATCTATCCATTCATCTCTATCTATCTATCTATTCATCTCTATCTATCTATCTATCTATCTATCCATCCATTCATCTCTATCTATCTATCATGTTGTTGCAATGATCAATGGTCAGCTCTTCACTTGTGGCTGTTATAGGGTTTAGTTCACTCTCTGTATTGTATGTTTATTTTATTCCGTGCCTTTTGGGCTGAGCAGCAATTATAACGGATTTTTAACGGTTTTAAAAACGACGCGTGAGAACCGCGACAGAGCAAACGTTATACACTGTAACGTCCCGCACTGATCCGTGATCTCCAACCCAGATTTAAACGATCAAAATGACGCCGAGATTCAGACGCTATCTTACAAAAACGGGTCATATAAGCACACCTGGCACAAAAACGATGAATAAAGGTCTGTTTCTCACCTCTGTGGCCATGTTGCCATGCGAGCGCGAGATGCCTGTCCCGGTGCTGAAACGGGTTCACGGGAATAACCGTTTGCGCTCGGGGATAAACGGAGAGGGGGCGGGGCCGGAAACAATCACAATCTGATGACGCGCGGAGGGAGGAGCAACTGATGCCGCTTTCAAGAATTGAGCTCAGCCAAGTCAGATCATGTTTTGGGTTATATATTTACTTTTAAAAGCTCCTTCGGAAATGACAAATATTACGATATAAATTTGTTAGAGATCACTAAGGGACTCTCACGAAGAGAATCCGTTCGCCGGAGGTAACCATAGCAACAGTACGCCAGAACAAGCGCTTTTCAGTATAAAAGGCGCCAAAACAGAGGTTTAGTTTGCGCGAAAAGAATCTTAACAGACGGTGGCGCGAAAATTCCTCACAGAAATTCCACACAGCTATATATTCATATTTAAATAGTTTATTACTGTAACAGTAGATTTAACCAAGGAAACAGGTGGTGCTATACTATGGATAACTTCCCAATAGATTTGAATTTATGTTTAAATAGCAGTAGTGCGACATACATAGCTCTATAACCGTTAAAACACCGGTTTTACATTCAACCTTGGCTTAAAGACACAAATAAAATGACACTAACATAGCTCATTCTTTCAATAACTATGTGAATAGGAGTACTCTTGGGTATGATTTGCTGATATAATATAATGCTATTATTTTGATTAGTATAAATGGTTTCTGAGGGCGTTCCAACAACAAACATATACAAATTAAAGCTTTTCCAGACAAACTTACACAAATAAATTATATAACCAATAATCATGGGTTCAAGCAGATAAGCAGCTAGCAGAAGGTTGAATTGTAAAGGCTTAGTCAAAAGGTTTATGACAGAATTAAACTAATATTCTTCCACTGTCAACTAATCAGATTTGACAGTATGTGGTACAGTATATAGGACCCATATAAAATGCTCAGATTCATTGGTTTTGGCATCCAGTTCAATAAATAACCAAAATCGTTTTCATGGTCCTTTTTAAGATGATGTGATATCATAATAACAGATAAACTGGACCCTTAATATTAATCTGACATATATCCCACCAAGGGCTCACATTCTGGAAAGTGATGTTATAATAAGGGTTGATGAAACTACAGCATTTGATATTGCAGCAAAGTGAATTCCAAATAAACCAATCAGTCTTGGTGTGAGGCTTTGATAAATAATAGTGGTGACTGAGGAAAGCAGCATATTCCAAGGAAAAGGTCACCATTTTGACAAAGGAGTTCACATAGGGGTCACGAGTTTTGGACAGACCAAAAAAAAAAAACTCAGAGGAACCTCAGAAAGAGTGTTGAGGCAACATAAGCTGCAGGATTTTGGTCGTCCATGTGAAATGCTCCACAGTGAAGGAAAGAAACAGCAAGAATCACTGGAGTAGCCATCTTGTGGTTCTTCTCCTAGTTTCTTTCAAAGCATTGCAATGGTGAAAGATTATTTCGTCAATCCTACTTGGTGGTGAGGAAAGTATTACACATAGAACAAACAAATACAGTCTCTCTTTGGGCTTCAGGAGCTGAAGGGTGCGAGAAAGAAAAAGAACAGTGTGTAAATTCGTCTTCAATAAAACATTCTTTACAAGATTCACACGCTCTTCTCATACCTGTGGCTCCCATGATGGATTTGAACACTTTATACGAGCAACAGCGGGAACAAAAACCGACACCACAGTTACTGCAGTTTCTCTGGAAAAATAAAATAATCATGAGTGAAACTGAAACATCATATAAGTCGAATAGCATGTTAAACAGGATAAAGATCAGAGGCCATACCCTTTTCTTTAAAACAGAAAACGCCGAATTGCACTGGGAACAGTTCCCTGTGGAAGGACAAAAAGAAAATATGGTTTTAAAGGTGGATATAATATAGATGGCGAAAAAATATGAAGTACAAAGAGATCGATAGTGACCGATGGTGTTGGAAGGGACATGCTTGCGAAGTTTTTCAGTGAGTTTGGACACTTTACTGCGGATGGGCTCGTTTCTGCTCAGCAGCCCGTTATCAGACACGGTGTCAAACTCAGGAACACCAGAAGACACGTCCTCGTCATCCTACCAGAGATAAACACATAGAGAGACAGAGATAAATGAATCATATTCATACTTAGAAGAAATGAGGTGACAGATCTGAACCCATTAGTTCTCCTGTTCAGCTCGACACCAAAATATCTTTCACTTACACTCTCATGACAAAACCGGCACACAACCTTTTAATAAAACAAAGACATTTTCCACATAGGTCAATGACCTGATTTTTTTCCAAAATGATGAAAAAAAATTTGTTTTTTACATTTTTAATCCT
>NW_015635534.1:739996-742515 GCF_001515625.1 Sinocyclocheilus rhinocerous
TTTGTTTTTTACATTTTTAATCCTTTTTTTTTTTTGGGTGGTAATTTTTTTTAAGGTTGTTTAACTGTAAGTTATAAAATATATATTTAATATTTTTATTAATTGCACATCAAATAGTTTGACCCAAGAAAATGTATATTCATGATTCAAATATTCATGATACATTCAAAACATATAAACATGGTATGTTTTCGACTAAACTACATTTTTAAACCAGATCATCTTGTCATTGACCCATAAACATGAATCAGTGCACTCTCCTCATGTAAAGGTGTGTGAAGGTTTTCTCTTTGTTCGTTCCATTCTGTATGTAGAGGGCTTTAGGTTTAGAGATCAGATTTACTGAAGTCATTAGAATCAGATGAATCTCTCTGCCTGTAGCGGCACATGTGACGACTTCGGTAAACCTGACCCATGTTTGTTGCTGCTGAGCTTCGTTTCCTGCAGTCATCTGATGACCGGCGAGAGGACTCTTGATTTCTGTGCCATACAGCACTTAACACCATAAAAACACCACAAGCCCTCTAAAGGCTCTAGTGAATGTTGGGCACATTTCAAAGAAGTTAATTCAATTCAGATGCCAAATTGGACATATTCAAAAATGCATTTCATAATTCAGAGTACCTCTCAAATGGACAAAGTAGCCCATCTCATCACTGTGTTTGTTAGTAGACATTCCCAACCCTTCTCATAATAAGACCGCACAAAAGAAATAGTGTGACAATCAACCCTGACCCGAAGGAAGTTTCACCAAGTAACCATTTCCTGTGACATCACTGTTAATACAAGCCACCGAAATGAATAAAGGCATGAGGGGGTGTGGTTAG
This sequence comes from Sinocyclocheilus rhinocerous, assembly GCF_001515625.1. Lineage (NCBI taxonomy): Eukaryota > Metazoa > Chordata > Actinopteri > Cypriniformes > Cyprinidae > Sinocyclocheilus > Sinocyclocheilus rhinocerous. The sequence continues at coordinate 740,824 of NW_015635534.1, forward strand.
AACACCTAGAGATCATGATTGACAGGTTTGTGTGGGCACCTTACGGGCTCTCCATCTCCTCGCAATCTTTGGTAGAAAATAGGCTACAGGCCACACCTACATTCAAAACACGGGCCGGACAGATTTACAACAGTCATGCACCTTGTAACAAGATATATCTGATTATTATTCTTTAAAAAGTTAAGAATTAGGTCTGGATTTGATCTTGATCCACTGTGCGACATTTGAGGTTATTTGGAGTTGATGAGATAAATGAGATGCATCTGAATTTAAATTCACAACTGAACACAGTCAAGACATACAGGTGAATCTCACAAACATATTTCCAGGTCACATTTCATCCCATAAACAAAATAAAATAAATGATATTCTGCTTAAAAACAATGAAACATCCATTAGAAAAATATTTATTGAAATGATCTAAATCTTTTTTTTAAAGGTTTTGTGAGATGCACCCCACTAAAATCTAATAATCATATACTAATTAATCAGACATAAACCAGTGCACATGCATTCAGAGCATTTACATTAATGCAAAAACATGCACACGCACACACACACACAAAGACAGAATGTTTCTTCAGTAGTTTAGACTGTGAACTTAGACATTAAATGCTCTCGGTTACTCTATTACTCACCACTAACGCCAGAGGAGTTTCCTTGGAGAGCAGAGTAGAGGTCAGAGGTCAGACATGTACACATACACACTACACTACACAACTAAATCTACTTGGTTAATGAGAAGGCTGATATCTACACTCATAAACACACTATTATCTGCACACTTAGCTGTGGTCTAATATTGATGCTATAACTCTCCACACCACTAGAGCTACTTACCGACAGAACAAGCTGAGATTCCTTGAGCAGGCAAACGGCAGAAATGGGAGAACATGTCAGAAAAAGAAACAGAGAAACAGACAGACAGACAGATAGATATTTTCTGACCTCTATGGCATCTTTAAACTCATCGTCAGGCTCCGCCTCCTCTGCCTCTTCAATGTTGCCGGGTGACAGATACTGAACAGGAAGCACATTCACAGAATAAGTCAATCTGGACTGGAAATAGAAATCTGTACCAAGTAGCGCAAAATAATCCATCTAAAGTAAGCTATCATAGACGGTGTTGACCGTGATACCGGTGTTAAGCCGCAACACCGGTTACGTCACTTGCCCACCGCGTCACCGACCCCCACCGTCGTTTTGATTTTTTATAGTAATAAAAACCATTTAGTTCAGTACAAGAACAGACACTACAATTAAAAACTGAACGTGGCTGCTCAATGCAGCATGCCGAATGACAATCGCATCACAGATCAAATTTCATTTTTCCAGTGAGGAGAGTGAGTCGAGCTGACTGACAAGAAGAGTGAGGTGAGACAGACAAGACGAAGGCGGATGATTTAGTTTCGAAACGAAATGCAAAAGCGCCTGTTTGGCAATATTTTGGATTTTGAAAAGCCTGTTGACTTTTGCCGTTTATCTAAGGTGATTTTGGACGTTTTTTTACACATTAGTTTTTTATTTAATTGGTTCCACAGTGTTTGCTGATTTTTACTTTATTTAAACTGTCATTTATTTATTTTATTTGACATCAAGGTGTATGCCGTGCCTCCAAGCTTTCTTACTCGTTTTGCTAATAAACGTTCTACGTTTCTTATTTATTTGGTTATATATTATACATGTTTACTT
>NW_015635534.1:742809-746118 GCF_001515625.1 Sinocyclocheilus rhinocerous
GAAGGAAAGCGAGGAAAAGAGGGAAAATTCAAACGAACTAAAAACGAACAATTGCTTTACGCCGAATTGCCGCTATTTGAAAGTGAAAGTAAAATGCGCACGCCGCTTTTACAAGCTATTTAAAAGCGAAGGAAAGCGAGAAAAAGAGGGAACACCCCCGCGGTGATACCGGTATTACCGGTGTTGTCACACGTCGTTTAACCAGTGGGAAAATTTCCTCACCGTCACAACCCTAATCTAAAGCAGGGGTGCCCAAACTCGCTCCTGGAGGGCCGGTGTCCTGCATAAACTCTGCAGGACAGCAGCCCTCCAGGACCGGGTTTGGGCACCCCTGGTCTAAAGTGTTTTATGGTTGTAGCAAGTGTGTATGTTTTAATTCTCTCTCACCTCCACACTGGTTGGAGTGGGTGTGCGTTCCAGCAGGTTTGACTGATCTGGGTCACATGGTTCAGTTTCCTCCGCAGGCTGGACTCGACTTGGGTGAACGAACTCCTTCAGCTCCAAAAGAGCTAGAGGGAACAAGAGAAAGGAAGCTGTGTGAGAATGTCTAGCTTATTGAAACTGAATGAAAATACTGAATCTGTATATATATATATTCACTAATCTTTTTAATATCAGCATAAAGTCTGATCCACACTGAAGCAATAAACGCTGAAGAGACCTTCTGACCAACAAGTGCCCAGTCTTGCATTCACATTCATTTACTGACCTCTGCAGAAGTTTCTGTTCCACAGAAAGAGGGCGCTGTTGAGCACAGACAGACTCAAACGCACCGGAGTCATATACAGCAGACAAACCACCGTCAGGAGAGAACCGTAAAACCTACACACAGAATAACACTCATTGCAATCACCTTCACTATCCTTAATGTTAACTAACAATTTTTTGCTTTTATTAGACATTTTGCATTACAAATTTAAAAAAGATAACAGAAAATAGACCAAAACAACACTATGCAAATAATTCATAAATTTTATGTATAATACTACATTATCTATGTAAATTGCAGTTGGCGTCCATCAGTTAAGGTTAATATTGCTGCAGTAAACATCATCATTTATAAAAATGTACCATGGTAAGCATAATTTCTGCCAAAATACCATGGAGTCATTCCGTATCAAATCAACCAAATTTCAGAAACTTCCCAGGCTAAATGTTTTAGATTTTGTTCATATTTTATCTGAAGAAAGACATAAATAGTGACTAAAGCCAAAATATTAAAAGCCACTGATGAAAATTCACTCAGTAATACACTATTTTAACTCAAGAATTATTAAAGATATCTTAATATGCTTTTAGATTCTGCTTCTTAAACATTTATTTTCCTATCTTCATTTTTAAGGCCTTATATGGTTCAATCCCAGATATGAGGATCTCACTGTGGTATCATAAGCAAGCAAACTGTTAAATTCTACACATTTTCACTGGTTAAAAACCAAATGTGAGTCACTTTGTCAACAGCTGATACTTTTTGGATTTTAAAGAGGAATGTCTGAAGAACAAATCATTTTTCTTTCATCAGATCAAAATCAAAATTTTAGCCAGGGACCTCTGGATGGGTTGACACAGAATTACACCACAGTTATGCATTATTATTACTACTGTAAAACCATAGTAAGTCTAATATGATCTCCTTCAAATATAACTTTTTCATATCATATGATTTCAATCATATTATTTAATGTTTTTGTGGACAGTGGTAGTTAATACCAAGTTCAATGAAGTAACAAAAATGCATTGAGTATTTTGGCAGAAACTATGATTACAGGGTAAATTATCACAAAGGAACATCCATACATCCATAGCATGATACTCACATGGAGGAGATGGCGTGGCTCTCCCAGTACAACACTTTATACACAGACTCTGCACACACACACGCCTGGGTCAGCAGCTTATCTACTCGTTTCAGCCTGTAACACACACAAGCCTTCATCTTCATCATCATCAGTGCTGACGTCAGCACTCAAACTCTCTCAAACGTCACTCACATGCCCTTGACCTCCAGCATGGCCTCCTGTTTGCTCATGTGGACCGTCTGCAGGTCTCGCCGCTGCACCGCATAGTGCTTCTTCTTCTGAACCGCGACCTCGCTGCTCGCGCCCTGGCAACGAGGATGACATTTGTGCATTATGTTAGTATACTTATACCATATTAATGATTACAGTCTCATTACACTGAATTCAGAACAAATTGTGTTACAATAATGTGCAAGTAACATGCATGCAACTTTAAACTTGGTTAGCAAAAATGTATATATATATATATATATATATTAAAAAAAACACTGAGATAAGGCCATGAGACACATACTAAACATTTTTGTCACATGACTTCTGAGGCTGTATTCATAAAACATCTTAAGGCTAAAAGTAGCTCCTAACTTTCTGATTTAGGAGAAACTCTTAAATATAATGGGCAAGCCAGTCCTAGTTTTAGGATTCCTAAATTTTTGCTCTGAGAGTATTTCAAGTGCTAAAAATAAGCTCCTAATTCTAAATTACTAAAACCAAAACAAAAAACATCCTAAAATGGCTTATTTTGTCAATCTGCCTCAGAACGTAAACATGTTAGAAGCATTTCACAATAAATTTCCTTTAATGTAATTATGTCCTTCTTTTTATGTACAAGTTGGGCAAGAAGTTACAGCTGTATCCAGTTTGTTTTTCTTTTACATTTGAATGTCTTACTGTCAGCCATGATTATACTGGCCCTGTATTCACAAAACATTTTATCTTACCACTAAGAGTTCTCCTAAATAGCAGTAAAAGTTTTTAGCTAAGAGTTTTCTCTTACAGTTTTTCTCAGACGCTTTGGTGCATTTCCCAAATCAGAAATGAAATTCTCTAAACTACTTGTACAACCTCCACATCATCTAGTCCCTTGTGCATATCATAAAAGCAGTTTCTCATTCTTTTGAACAAGTTGCGATTGTTTTGGTACATTCATGCAATTGATTATGTACATTTATCTGCAGTTTCCTACATTATCAGTTGCTAATGTCACGTTGCTCAACATGTATTATAAAGTTTTCTGTGCAATAGTCGTACCCCTCAAAACATCTAGTCATTAGTTCACCGTATAAGTCATTAAATGCAAAATGGTTCATCTAGTTGTCAAACTGTTGAGCGCATTTTTTACACATTATTACAGTTTTTCTCGATTGCTTAAACACATTTCTTGAAACTATACCTCGAATTCTCAAAATAGTAAACACAAATCCATAACGTCTCACCCAATTCCCCAAACAGCCTATTTTCAGGTCAAAATGAAGCTCTACACTCAAAACCATTCACTCTTGCTGAAAAA
>NW_015635534.1:746290-747845 GCF_001515625.1 Sinocyclocheilus rhinocerous
GGCACTGATATGTTCATTGACATAAATACTTACTTTTGAGAGATGAACTAAAGATTTTGGGTAAGTTACAGGCTTTTGCAGGTAATCCATTGTGTGGTGCTGTTTGTACGAATTGTTTTGAGAAATGCACATACCTTTTTGCGAATATTAAGGATGATTTGAGAAATGCACCAAAGCGACTGAGAAAAACTGTAAAACCTATTCACAAAGCTGCTGAGACAAATTTACAGAAGTCTTCAGCTAAGAGTAAGGGGGCGGGGTTGACCTTGTTGCTATGGATGATGTCAGCATACTTACTAACTATGCACACAGTGATTGGCTTATAGTCTCTGTCAGAGATTTATTCATAGAAATATTGAAGAGCTTGATATTATGTTGCACGAATATACACATAAACAGCCTTTTAATTAACAGAGTAGAATAATCATGGCTGATAGTAAGACATGCAAACGTAAAAAAAAAAAAAAAACCTGGATGCAAGAACAGCTGTTACTACTTGCCCAGCTGGTTAATGAAAACAAGGATATAATCAAAGGAAAATTAGGAGTTGGGATAACCTCCAAAACCAAAGGTGATACCTCTTTAAAAGATCATTATCATCAAATGTTTCTAAAATATTTACGTTCAGGCAGATTGCCAGCAACAGACATTTTAGGATAGTTTTGTGGCTTGGTTTTAGTGACGTAGGAGTCCTCTTCACTACTCCTAACGTTTCACAGATTTAGGAGCTCGTTTTAGTGCTAAAACGCTTTGTGAAATAGTCTTAGAGCAAAAATGTAAGAGTCCTAAATTTAGGATTGACACGCCCACTATTTTTAAGATTTTCTCCTAAATCGGCGAGTTATGAGCTACTTTTAGCCTTAAGATGTTTGAGATTTTGCATTATTTATTATCCTTTATTTTACCAGGAATTATCCCATTGAGATATAAATCTCTTCTACCAGGGAGTCCTGGCCAAAATGGCAGCACAGAAAGTTTCACATACAGATTAGACACACATAAAACAAAACAAATAAAATAAAAAAATATCATCCAACATCATATTAAAAATTACATAAAACATTCACAAGTTTCTTCCAGGTAGAACTCCAAAAGATTTCTAAAAATATTTAGAGATGGAATTGTTTCTAACATCATAACACTCTGCATTTCATTCCATAGCCTAGGACCATAGGAGGAAAAGGCAGTTTTGCCAAATTCAGAGCGTACTCTAGGAACAGTCAAATGTAATTTGTAAGAGTTTCTAGTGCTATAATTACAAGTATAATATGATAAAAGATTACAAATATAAGTTGGCAGTTTACCTAATAATGCCTTGACATTAAATATTAACATGTGCATTTTTCTCCTTTGGTACAAGGATGACCAACCAACTATTTTGTACAAAGTACAGTGATGGGAACGTGAAGATGTATTTGTCACAAATCGTACAAATTGTAAATTATACAGCATAACATTTATATATTATAATTTCTGACATTTAGATGTACTGAAAAGTTGATATATTCATATTTGAAATTAGGGCTGCACGATAAATCGCATGCGATATTTAACG
>NW_015635535.1:0-8233 GCF_001515625.1 Sinocyclocheilus rhinocerous
ATTCATTCATTCATTCATTCAAAAGAAATGGAGAAAAAATCTTGGATCCACCATCTGGTCTGGATATGGACTGGATCTGGGAGACTACGGTGACCATCTGGTCTGGAAACAGACTGGATCTGGGTGATTATACGGTGACCTCAGAATAAGAATGAAACAGACTTTATAATCACTGTTTGTTATAATGATAGGATTTGCGAGCATGCAGAGATTAGCACTGAACAAAACTCTGGCATTTTGAGCAGTGAATGAAACTTAAACACCTTTGATTGGCCATTGCGTTCATGAAATCAACAGATGTGTTTGACTGGTGAATTCGCACATGGTTTGTCTTTAAGCATATTAAAAACAGCAGGCAGCCATGTAAACAATGTTAAAAACATTCAATAATTTAAAGAAATTTAATATTTAAAGGAGATATATTATGCCCCTTTTTACAATATGTAATATAATGGTCATATGCAAATGACTGTGCCCAGGTGGCGTCACCTCATCCCTCTGATCCAAAACGAGCCGTTTTCTGAGGGTTATTACATAAATGCATTGTTTTGATGATGAGGACATTTTAGGCTATGAAACTTGCAGAATATATTAAGCATACAAAGACCTCTTCTATGTCAAAAGTAGTGGTCGACCGATATTGGTTATGCTGCTTCCCGCCCCTTTTTCCAGAATAGACCTGCGCCATTACAGTTCCTACCTGCTAAAAAACATCTGTTTTGGTTCTGATTATCATGTTTATCACGCTGAAATCATTCGTTTTGAACCATGTTAGTTTAAACTTCGGTTTTCTGAGTGCACACATCCAAAGCACACCGACAGAAAGCGGCTGTCACAGCATGTGAGTACTAAACTAAGTTCTCATTCACACACAAGTTTACGTAAAAAAAAAACAGGAATTACAAAAACAGTCGGTTATGTCTGTGAAGGTAAACAGCTGGGAAATAAATTGCATGATTATTTTAGATCTGTGTGGTAGCAGCAATATATAATAAATAAATCAATAAATCCTCTGCTCTGTTGTCTCCTCTGAGGCTGGGACTCTAAATAGTGTTCTGTGCTCGTCTGTGCAGCCAAAGAAAGAACAGTTAGCATGTTTTGCTCAAACTTTTACCATTTCATTAGAACTGGTACACCGTTGTCGCTTGCAAAATCAAAATGACGGCGCCGTGGGTGGAAACTTACAGATTAAGGGATGGTAATATTATAATGAGATCCCTTTGCCACGTCACTAGGGGAGCGAAATCAGACGCATTGTTTTCTCATTCCTTGGTTGGTAGATGCACCGGGGACCTGATTATAGCATATATATATATTTTATACATATATTTTATGGAAAAGTCAGATTTTCATGATATGTCACCTTTAAATAAAAACAAGCAGACAATTGCATTTGTCAAAAATGACAAAAAGCAGTAAGTAGTTCAAATCATGATGTGTGAAAATTGTATCCTGATCCATTCCACAAATCACCTGAAATACAGCAAGTCACAATCAATCTGGAAACACACAAGACCTAATCAGCATTTGACATAATTGACATAAAAAGTATTGCTTCTTGAGGCAGCAAATTTAGAATTTTTAAATAAATGTGTCCCACAGCAACCTAAATTGCATGATAAGCAAAGGTTAAACATGTACAAAAATTGTATTCATTGTATAAAATTATTTGATTACTGAATCCTCTGAAACAAATTTAATATAGCACCAGAAGTCAAACAGAAAATAATGAAATGTTATAACTTCTCATCTGTTAAATATATGATTTCATTGAAAACATAATCTAATTGATTATAAACAGAATCAGCCAATTAATTCCATGAATTCAATGTTCATAGATTAATATACTTTATCTCTCTAAATGTGTTCATTTGTAAATTTATTTTTTTTAGATGCTGTCAATATTGTTTCAGTGTCTGTGCAAATGTAAGTAAATGTATGCGCTAGAATCACTTTTTATATTGAATACAAATTAATGCCCATGAGATTATGTTGCAAACAAACACATTTTTGCAGACAATAGTAGATCTGACAGCATGATCCTGTGCAGGAAATCCCAATTGATGTGTCCACACACAAAAAAAACCCACTAGGTGACAGAGGACAGCTGTGTGTGTGCGTGTGACAAGGGAATACAAACATAAATCTTTTTCAACAATCTATTTTCAGTCATAGCTATTCACAGGGGACATCTCAAAGTGCTCTTTAGCTTTTCTGTCAATGGTTGTCCCCATCCATCAGTTTCATAGAGAATTATACCACAGATCGATGGGATCACCAGCACTCAGCACTATTAATAGGAACTTGTGTGTGTGTATGTGTGTTAAGATGTCACACACTCATCACAGCTGATTTACATCTAATTATACATGACACTGCAGTATGTTCATATTCAAGCATATGATTTGAATTACATAATCTGTAGTAAAGACAATACTTGATGATTAGAGGTGTAATTCAAATTTCCATTACTTTTGTCCTGATAATAAAAATAACAATAAATGAAATGTCAATTGTGATCTGAATGATTAATACTAATGATTAATACTAGAGAGATCTAGTACAAAAGGAGAGCAACTATTCATCTTTTAGTCACCTCTAAAATTAAAAAAATTCTGCTGGAACAATCACAATCTTCAGTTGTAGTGCAATGGCATTTATTAAAGGGGTCATATGATGTTGCTAAAAATAACATTATTTTGTGTATTTGCTGTAATGCAATGTGTTTATGCGGTTTAAGTAAAAAAAAAAACCACATTATTTTCCACATACTGTACATTATTGTTGCCAGTATTTAGTGTCCATTACACACCCATGACAAGGGTATTCAGGTCAAATAATGTAGCTATAAAGAGAATCTGAATGCATAATTGTTCTCAATGAAAGATTGAATGAAGATTAAATTGGGAAGAGGCTTCGAGTGGGCCAGAGATCAAATTCATAAATCAAATGATGATACATTTACATTACACATGCTTAAATGGACAAGCATTCTTTAGAAGTGAGCATTTAATTTGCACCAGAATGAAGTAAATTAAGTAGGCATAATTATATCTATCTTCTCACTCAAGCATTGTTTCACATGAATTTTTTAGCAAGGCAACCATTAGCTACAAACTAATGCCAGAGACACCTAAGCAAACTGAATTATTCAATCTGTCAGTGAATATCCCATTACCTTCTTCTTATGAATACTTGATTTTATTTTGTATAATTGACCAGGCTTGATTGTCAGACAGGGTTTGCTCTGTCATTATTTATTTATTTTTAAATTTTTTAGTGGATGTATGAAATAAGGTGTCCAGGATTCATTCTGTCTTCATTTTGAGCAATATATATATATATATATATATAGCTTTATATATTGAAACCTAACAGGATTAAATTATGCTAAATGTATGACATAAATATCCTTTGTTTTTAGATATTGTTATATATAATGCATGTAATGTTGTTTATTCCATGTTAATTGTGGCTTAAATCAGAGGTTCCCAACTACAGTACTAGGGACCACAGCACTGCACATTTTTTCTCTCTCTGACAGACCAAGTTCAATTCATGCAGCTCTCCGATATTGAGCTGATGATTTTAGTCAGGTATATCAAATTAAGAATACATACAAAATGTACAGTTCTGGGGGTTCCCATGACCGGAGTTGAGAATCACTGCCTTAATTGTCCAAATAACAGTTTGAGGCCACTGTGTATATATTCCACCCATGGTTGAAGGAATCCCCTTCGTGTGTAAGAGATGAGATGATATTACCCAACCTCCAAATGTTTATTTCTCCTAATACCTCTGAGAAGAGTTTGCACTAAGGAGATATTTAAGCGAAATGAGGGAAACTGATGGAGCAACTGATTAATTGGAATTTAATCCATCAGTCACCAGCGCATCAGCCACATCATTTACATTCCAAACAATCAGCTAATGGACCAACAGGACATAGGGTATTAATACGCAACAGTCAATATGATACCTCAGAGCTGTCACGTACCTTATTGACAAGCACAATGGCTCTTTTAATCCTGGCTTGATCAAATTGCATATATTTTAGGATTTCCACAAGATTCAGTACGTCTTTTGAATTTTTCATTTGAGAGAGGACGGTGGGGGTTGATTTGGTCTATACAATTTTTTTTTCCACAGTGATTTTCTTGGGTTGTGTGGCTGATTAGTTTGCTTGTCTCTGAGCAAGAAATCAGCTATGCTTATTAATGATTAAGAAAGGAAACCAATCTGTTGGATGTGTAATAAGTTGATGCATCTCTAGTTTCAACACACTTTCTTAAAATGGGCTATAACCCTCCACAACCCAGATCTGATACCAATTTCAAACTGAGTTCCAATAGAATGCTCACTGTTACGCAAACATCTCATATCAGCATATCAGTAGTTCAAAGTGGGTTTTTTTTTTACCTCTTAACTCCTCCACTCTTGTCTCTAATGGCACTCCATCACTGTAATGAAGTTTGTCTTGACGTATGAAGGTTGATCTAGGCGACAGTATGTAATATCGCCCTTCACAGATCACATATCTGAGACATTTAATAGGCTACTTATCATGTAGCCCTAGGTTAATCATTTATCAGTACTCATCAGATCACTCTGATGGATTATTCTCAATAACAGCACCTTGCCGAACTCATTCACTACTGCTTATTACCCCAAATTACACCACATCAATGCATCCCTCTTACAGTGTGTGTTCCTTGACTGCCCCATCACCAGCATCATGTTAAAATGGTGTCAAAAGTGACTCCAGTCAGATGCCTGAATTAAAATGACTGTTGACTTTTTGAAAGTGAGATTAAGGCCCTTCACTGTGGTTGTTGGCAGCCACGCATAACCTATGGAAGACTTTAGTACTACCATTTGTCACTCTCCAAAGCAATATATCTGTAAGTGTCAGCTTTTTCAAACAGCCACCTAAAAACCCCAGAGAGGTTCACTGCCACCCAACCAACTGCTACAGTGTGCTGATCAAAAAAAAAACTGACAAAAACACAAAATGATAATTTCAAGATGACCCTTGGCAAGTGATATAAGTGTATATATTGAACCCTGCAATGGCCCCAATCCACCTCTCGGTCTGTCCATGTGATCTGAACTAGATCAGCTGTAGTCAAACAAAGACTGGCCTTGATTCCCCAGAGCTGTGCTCAGATTACCTGCTCCATGCCAACAGAGATGCATCAATGCTAAACACCCAATTCTGCAGTGCAGGCATGGAAACCAACATACACCTAGACAGATACATATACAGACACAAGAACAGACACATACAACACAGAGCAGACACTACAACCGTGAACATTTTAGATCATCATGCACTGAACTGGTGTGAAATCTATGACTTGTACTTTAGAAGGCAATTAAATAATAAATGTAAATTGATTGTTTATTGACACTGATTTCTGTCTAAAGCAACATGCATGACCTGACAGTGTGATCAGCCCCTCTGAAGTGATGTGAGTTTAAATTTAATTTAATTAAAAAACTTAAAATTTTCCACTATAGGCTAAACTTACCATGGCTGTAAGTACCATAGGACTACCAGATGGTAATTGCAGATTATTTGTTTTCCGATCTTTTGGAAAAATGCTAAATACTGAAAATATAAAACTAACAAACAAACAAACAAATACTGTTTGTCATGTGATCAAAAAGACTTCTACAATGTCTCCCCCCTCAAAAGTATGTTATATTTATGTGTGCTCTGACAGGACATGATAGCTGCTTCCTCACACTAGCCAAGTTTACACCCACCTTTTGCACTGTTGTAATCAACAACGTGAAAATGCACTACATTTTTTTTTTTTTTTTTTTTTCTTTTTTTTTTTTGTGAAAACGTATCTGAACTGTAAATCATGCTTTTACAGTCATTTTAAAACAATGCCCCAATCAATTTACTAAATTTGTGGTCTTCAGCCTGTCTCCATTGGCCTTTTACTGATAAAATGGTGTGCGTAAAGATGTAATCCTTAAGGAAACAAACTAACGTATCATAAAAGAGATCTGCCCACTGATATTCATGCACTCCTAAAACTCACTTCAGACTGTAATCACTCTCTGTACTTCTGTTATATATCCCTCATGTATTTAACAACTAATGACAGGTATACACTGCACAATTTTCACAGTCATCGGATCACTGTTCCTTTCACACTACTAAACTGTTTTGGGTATCATGAATTTGCTGTGGTTTGCACATTACACAATGGATCGGTGACTGGGATTCACACATTAAACAATTTCACTTGGAAGAATGTCTGTCAGTGAAAACTGTCAATGAGTGAAAATCAGACCTAAAATACTTTTGGTTTTAAATCCTTTCCCTCCTTGCCAATGATCAGTGGTGTAAAGTAATGAAGTATTTTTACTTTATTACTGTATTTAAAGGGGTCATAGGATGCTACATGCACTTTTACAAGTTGTTTGAACTGAAATGTGTGTTGGCAGTGTGTGTACACCAGACCCACCGTGAGTGAGCTGTCATCAGTCCGTCATTGTTTCACCGCTGAAGCAGATGTAGACAAAAATGACTCCTAAGCGATTGAGGTGTACTGTTGTTGGATGTAATAATGAACATAGCAGTCGTCATTTACTCCCGACATCTGAGCCCGTTAGAGCCACAGGTCTGTAGTCATTAAGTCCAGTAATTTTGGGCTTCTTTAAATGCTGAAATTAAATAAAAAATTAAATGCTTCTATGTTCGCGCGAATCATTCATGATCCAGCCTCATCTACGGAAGAAGTGAGTATAATGTTTTGTAATGAATCTTTGCAAATCACCTTTCCTAATAATGTGCTAATTAGCAAGTTTCATGATGAATGCGGCTGAAGTAAACGGTCTCTCTGAGAGCAGGTCGGAAGAGAGGGGCGGGGTCAGCATAGCTCATTAACATTTAAAGGAAAATGCTACAAAAACGGCTTGATCTGAAAAGAGCTGTTTTTGACAGGGTAAAAAATGTGTTTTTTACACTACCATTGAAAAATTTTAACCAAACTGTTACAGACTTTTCATTAAGACCCTAAATAATCATATCAACTTGTGGAAAATGGGCATCCTATGACCCCTTTAAGTACATTTTCCAAGTATCTGTACTTTACTGGAGTAGTTTTATTTTGAGTAACTTTTACTTTTACTTCACTACATTCCAAACCGTAAGATCATACTTTTTACTCCACTACATTTCTTAAAACATATCTTTACTCCTTATTTTGAAATGAAGAAATCATCACATGGTCCGAGATGCAAAAGTGGTGTCCGATCATGAACAAACTAATTCTTTTCAATGAACCTGTTAAATTGGTTGGCAAATCGCACCAAATGATTCACACGCGAATTGGACTGATCCGATTGCAGCTGTTCTCGAGTCAACATCTCATTGATTTAAATGATCCATTCAGAGCGACTCTCCAGTGAGCTGTATTCACAAGTCAGATGCAAAAGCATCTTCTGGGCTTCATACTGGACAGAGACCTAAAGCTGAATAAGCAAATTAATTCTAATGTGAGTGCTAGCTTTTACCATCTGCGAAGATTAGCAAAAGTTAAACCCTTCCTAAGGAGGAAGAGTTTTGAGATTGTAATTCATGCTTTCATTTCTCAATGTCTCATCTATTCATCGTCTGCAACTTGTCCAAAATGCGGCTGCTCGTTTGCTCACAGGCAGTCGCAAAAGGAATCACATCACACCTATCTTGCGTTTATTGCACTGATTACCGATTAAGAATCGCATTCAGTTCAAAATTCTGCTATTTGTGTACAAAGCTTTAACCACTTACTGTGCGCCCCTATTTTTGAGCATTTTCTGAAAAACAACATACCCAAATAAAAATGTCTGTAGCTCTTGAACCCTATGGTCTATATTTATAAATTTGGTATTGTTTGAAACTACACACTTGAACCTTTGTTACTCTGGAGTCATAATAACTCAAAATTAGTATAGCAACAGAGTAAAACAAGGTAAATTGTACATGAAAGTGACTCACGATATCTTTGAATGAAATTCACTAAGGGAAAAATGGATGAGGCTTTAATGCTAATGGCCTGAAAACACCATAAAGATAAGATGAAAACAGTGAACCAAAACAGATTTGATCAGTGATCATTTTTGAGCTAATAAATACACAAAATAAATTTTTTTTACATTTGTAATTGTAAATTTTTTTCTCTGCTAATTATTATGAATATCCAGTTACTGAAAAACTAAAGCAACTATTTACAGT
>NW_015635535.1:9072-11371 GCF_001515625.1 Sinocyclocheilus rhinocerous
TGTAAACAAAACAAATCAAACTTGCAACACTGTGTTTACATGTTGTATACACACACACACACACACACACAAACATACATAATACTCGTACATACACACACAAACACACACACGCACACACACACTCAATACATACACACGCACAAACACACTCAATACTCATACATACATACATACACACACACGCACGCACGCACAAACAAACAAACAAACTCAATATACATACATACATACATACATACATACACACGCACAAACATACATAAATCATGTAGCCCTCTCATATTTTCCCTCTTCGTTGTCATTTTTATAATCTAAAACAGCTAACATGAAACAAAAGCTGCAAACACACGATAAACACGTATAAACATTCAAGAGAACAGCGTTGAAACTTACGTGCTAATGATCCGTGTAGCGCCGCGACGCCATTCTGTGTAAGCAGCGTGTGTAACGAAGAGAGCGCAGTCAGTGCACGAACACACACTAACTTTGTGCACGCATATTCTTCAAACCTACTTACGTCAAATGTGCAAACTGTCAATCACTGTAAACGTCCTTGTGGTTGGCTAACACTTCCATCCATCAAAACTTTGCTGGCTAGGCACTGGCTGGCTTTAAACAGCCAAAAACTGTGGTGCGCAGATTGGCACCTCGGTAAAGGCGGGCGTACACGGTGCGATTCTGAAGGTCGGAACGTCTTGAGCTCTGGCACGTCTCGATTGAGTTTATCCGAAAATCGTTCGGAGGCAGTCACACACGACACGAATTTACTACGATTTTACAAACTCTGACGTAAGCCCAAAAATGTAATTGCAAACCTGTTTAACCCTTCTTATTTCAATACAGCAAAAGTCAGTGAGGTCAAATGTTGGAACAGTTCAAAAACAAATTGTACAAAAACAATTGTACACAATCCAGCTAGATCACTCAGATCACAGACTAAGCATCTGCTTTTGGTTCCCAGAGCTAGATTGAAATGTAGGGGTGACAGAGCCTTTGCTGTTGCTGGCCCCAAGCTATGGAACAATTTGCCATTATCCATCAGAATAGCTTCTTCAGTGTCTGAGTTTAAAAGTCTTTTAAAAACCTATATTTTTTCCCATGTTTTGTGACTGTGGTTTTCTAATGACGTGTTTATTCTATTGTGTGATTGGGTCAATGTAACTGTGTACAGCACTTTGGTAAACTAAGGTTGTTTTAAAGTGCTTTATAAATAAATTGAACATTGACCAATTGAACACAAGTCTGACAAGAACCGGGAATCCCCGAGTGCACGCAATACTGATGCCTTGAGAAGTAAGTTACTAATGTTCAATTTTAGGATTAATTATTGTAACTGAAAATCATATTTAGGTCACAACTGTCAGTTGTTTGACTTGCTTAAAGGTTACTGGCAGGTGCCTTTAAGTAAGCGAGCTCAGGACATTTCCTCATTTGTCACCCCTACTGGATTATACTCTTATAAAGTTATGAGTTTTGGGTTAAGAATAGGGCTGCACGATAAATCGCATGTGATTGTCATGCGCATGGGCGACATTTGACTCTTGAGTCAGGGGGGGGCAAAAAAAATAAAATAATTATATATAATAAATAAATAAATAAAAGCTAAATATTTTTTTTTCTGATGTAAGGTAAGCATCAAAACAATATCCTACCGTACTGCAATGCATCAAAGCAGTCAATCCAACACAGTCAAGAATAACTTAAAGAGGTTGCCACCGTTTAGTAAACTATGGACAAGCTTTGGCTCTTCCTGTTGACTTGAATGGTGATGCTTCCCGTTTGTCAGTTGATGGCCTTTCATTTTTAACCAGAAATGTGCACGCTGCTTTTCTGATGTTCACTGAAGTTTTCCGTGTCTTTTTCCCGTGTCACTTGAAATGTTTCCGTTTTGAATCGTTGTTACCAAAGGCGGAGACACGTGAGGAAAAAATAAACGGATCAGTTGTGGGACTATATTCTGTCATAAATCGCACAGCATTCATTGCTGAACTTTCTACCGTCCGTTACTGGAAATTAAATGAAATTACGATCTCAATAAAGTTTACACTCGCTTTTGGTCCGTGAATTAGATCTCACTCGGGACGC
Source organism: Sinocyclocheilus rhinocerous (assembly GCF_001515625.1). Classification (NCBI taxonomy): domain Eukaryota; kingdom Metazoa; phylum Chordata; class Actinopteri; order Cypriniformes; family Cyprinidae; genus Sinocyclocheilus; species Sinocyclocheilus rhinocerous. Next base: position 11,161 of record NW_015635535.1, read on the forward strand.
GCGCTGTGGAGGTTTGGCCAGGACCGGTTCCAGAATTAAATCAACATATTTTATGTTCCATCTGTTGCCAAACACTGCTATTCCGAGAGTGAATCCCGCATAAATATGCGAATGTCATTCCGGAAACTTTGTTGGGTGTAGTCTATGTGTCTGAAAAACGAAAGTTTCATACAAATTCTGAATGGATTATACCCTAGAAAGTGCGCAAAGC
>NW_015635535.1:11579-13686 GCF_001515625.1 Sinocyclocheilus rhinocerous
AAATTACTGGTTGATATGTCCCGATCTCAATAAAGTTTACACATGCTTTTGGTCCGTGAATTAGATCTCACTCGGGACGCGCGCTGTGGAGGTTTGGCCAGGACCGGTTCCAGAATTAAATCAACATATTTTATGTTCCATCTGTTGCCAAACACTGCTATTCCGAGAGTGAATCCCGCATAAATATGCGGATGTCATTCCCGAAACTTTGCAGGGTGTAGCCTATGTGTCCGAAAAACAAAAGTTTCATACAAATTCTGAATGGACTATACTGTAGAAAGTGCGCGAAGCGCGCTCCCTTTATCACTAAAAAGCGTCACTCATCTTCGCTCATCGCGATCTTACAAAGTTCCGTTATAATCAATGAAGCTCTCTAAACTGCACAATGAATCTCTTATTTACATCGCGTCTGCACTTAGTCATGAGATGATTCACGAGCGTGCAAAACTGCATTTAAAAGCTGCTTCGCTTTCAGCGGTGAGTGAATTCTGATAAAACATTTCTGATTGGCCATTGCGTTCAAGAAATCAACAGATATTGCTGTGATTGGTTACATTGCTCAACGCTGCAAAAATACGTTGAGGGTATTTAGCGCTTGGCTAAGTACTCCAATTGCATCAATTGGCCGACATCAGGGATTCCATGACTAACAATTTGGGGGGGGGCAATTGCCTTCCCTTGCCCCCCCTAATATCGCCCATGGTCATGCGCATCTCGTCAGTAAAGCCGGTTCTGTGATTAGTAGTAAATCTCCATCACGTGCGTTCAGATGGAGCGGCATTTACTACACAGAGCCGTAGTTCGCTGACAAGCTACGCAATATCGCGTTCATAATTGCAGAAGAATCGATTCGATTATGGACGCAATATTGCGCAGCTTGTCAGCGAACTACGGCTCCGTGTATTAAATGCCGCTCCATCTGAACGCACGTGATGGAGATTTACTACTAATCACAGAACCGGCTTTACTGACGAGATGCACATGACAATCGCATGCGATTTATCGGGCAGCCCTAGTTAAGAAATGGCACAGCAATGTTTCAGTGCCTTATGAACAGGGTAATTTCAGGACTTGATGGTTGTGCAGTTCACTTGGATGATCTCGTTGTGTTTAGTGATAGCTGGGACACCCATATTAAACGTGTTTGTGCTGTGTTGAGACGTCTATCTGAGGCCAAATGTGAGTTTGCTAGAGCAACCGTGACGTACCTTGGGAAAGTTGTAGGCAATGGTGAGATTTGTTCTGTGCATGCTAAAATTCAAGCTATTAAAACATCTTCTGTACCTGTCACCAAAAAAGAATGTGGTTTTTGGGTTTAGTGGGCTATTACTGCTCCTTTTGTCGCAATTTTTCTACTGTTGTAGCTCCCCTTACGGATCTTTTGAAAAGTAAGGTAAAGTTTGACTGGTCTTCCAACTGTGGGGTAACATTTGAAAATCTAAAAGCCCTGTTGTTTTCCTCTCCTGTGTTGGCTGCACCTTGTTTTGACCGGCCATTTTCTCTGCAGTTGGATGCTAGTCATGTTGGCGCTGGAGCTGTTCTTCAGCAGTCTGGCACAGCAGGGGTCATTCATCCTTCAGTTTCTTCTTGCGGAAATTTACTACTCTAGTCAAGTCTTGACAATCGACACATTCGAGGGGCAGACAATATTGTGGGAGAGGCATTGTCTCATGCCCCTGTTGGCGCTGGAGCTGTTCTTCAGCAGTCTGGCGCAGCAGGGGTCATTCATCCTTCAGTTTCTTCTTGTGGAAATTTACTACTCTATTGTGGATAAAGAAGCCTTGGCGCTTATTTGGGCCTTGCATAGGGATGTAACGATTAACTGCGAGCCGGTTGGAAATCGATTTAAATATGTGACGATTCAAATCGGTTGAGATGCTAAACCAATCGCGATTCATTTAGGTGTAGGAGTTTATAAGAATCCATGTCTGAGGGGAACTTACTGTCTTTAGAAAAGTTTAGATGTTATTATTTTCGTTTCCTCTTGCCTCTGTATAATGCATATTAAAGTTCATAAGTGCAGCGCTGCTTTGTTTACAGCGGAAACCAAGGAAACGCTTTAAGCGCCACCTGCTGGCAGAGAGTGAATCTGCGTCTCATTCAGTTC
>NW_015635535.1:14513-15937 GCF_001515625.1 Sinocyclocheilus rhinocerous
ACAAAGAAATGTGCAGCATTTTGTCCAAGCAATAATAAAAGGACACATTTAATTTATAATTTGTCTTAAATCTAATTTTGTTAAAAAACAATCGTGAATCGAATCGAATCGTGAAATCAAAATCGTGAATTGAATCGAATCGTGAGTTGAGTGAATCGTTACATCCCTAGCCTTGCACCATTTTGCTGTTTATGTTAGTTCCAGTCAGTTAGTTGTCATCTATATGGATTATAATCCATTGACCTTTTTGAACTCCTTCAGTGTCCAAACCAAAGACTTATTCGATGGTCGTTGTTTCTGAAGTCATATAGTCTTGACATTCGACACATTCGAGGGGCAGAAAATATTGTGGCAGATGCATTGTCCCATGCCCCTTTCTGCGATTAATTGGTTTGTTTTTGTAGCTGCCCTTGGTTTCTAAGCTCAAGAAAGGATAGGATGATTGATATGTTGTGTATTGTGTTAATTATAATATTCTTGTTTACAGGGATTTCTGATAGAACCCCTCAAACATTGCATTGTGCATTGCTCAAACCCCCCTCCCCCATTTTTTTGTCAACACACATTACATATTCTGTATCTGGATCCATTAATCTCCCTTACTGAATAGTGCTACTTGACAATTCAGAATAATTCATAGGTAGAGTGGGGAAAATGCCCCCTTAAGGACTGTGGCAATTTTTTTTTTCTGTGGCCACAGAGACAAGGCCTCGATAGGCCACACAGAGGCAAGGCCTCGATAGGCCACACAGAGATGAGGCCACAATGGCCGCAGACACGACGGCCTCAATAGGCCACGCAGAGACGAGGCCTCGATGGGCCATGCAGAGACAAAGCCTCGATAGGCCACAGAGACAAGGCCTCGATAGGCCACAGAGACAAGGCCTCGATTAGGCATGGTATGAGATTTTGACGGTATGATAACCTTAAGCAAAAATATCACCGTTTCACGGTATCACGGTATTGTCGTTACAGCTCTAAAATGTGTTATTTTTAAATGACTGGGTAAAAAAAAAAAAAGTTGGCCTATTGTGGCTCTGAAATGGTTTTCAAAACTGTCCTGGAGCAGCCCAGCACTGTCACCCTCATGTTACACACCCGATTCAACTCATCAGCTCATTAATAGAGACTTGAAGTGGGTCAGAAAAGGTAAAGAGAGTTGAGAGAAAATATGATGCGTCATGCAGCACTAGTCTGCTAGATTAACCTCCTACACCAATGCTTTGTCTAAACACGTGTGTGTATAACCTTGCATATAATAAAATCTACGCCCAGGCGCCACAAGTGCCAAATTTAATTGAATAAACAAAAACAGGACAAGTTTGTCTAAATATGATAACTAAAATGTACATTTAAGTAAGACTAAGACCAAAATTAATACTGCTGTACGGTTAATTAATAATAATCTTATTGCTAAAATGTCA
>NW_015635535.1:15982-27346 GCF_001515625.1 Sinocyclocheilus rhinocerous
AGGACAAAGAAAAAAAAAGAGGAAAAAATAACTTTTATAGCTTTAAGGATTCATCTTAAATTTAGAATTTAGTGTTTGAGAACTTCAATTTCAATTTTTGTATATTTCTGCTGAAGGACACGGGTGGTAAATATGACATTTATTATAATGGGTTTATGTGAAAATTGTTTTAAGTTCACTTAAAACAAGGGGGCGGGGATTTTATAGAGAAATCAGTATTGGTATCATTGATACTGGCCTTCAGTCATAAAAAAAAAAAACTAAATAGGATAAGGTTGACTAAATATGATAAAAACTAACAAGGACATTTTAGCTCGGGACTAAGACTAAGACTAAAATGAAAATAGCTGACAAAATTAACACTAGTTTTAATGCATTAGAGCATAACAAGATCAAATCGTAAAAGGGACATCAATTTACAAGCAGTAACAGAATCAGAAACTCATGTAATTTTAGCACAAAATTTTTATTAACTAAACGTTAACACATAATTAGTCTAAACAAACTAAAAAAAAAAAAAACAAGCGATTAAATCTGGTCTTTTTTCTATAATGATAGCTCTTTGTATTTTGGCAAAAGAAACCTCGGTTGTAGGTGAAGTAGAGGAGGAGGTGGAAGAACCGAGTGGAAGGTTGAAGTCTGTTTCCTCTGAACAGGGGAGTGGTCCAATGGTTGTGTTGAAATTAAAAGAGTTAGAACTCCAGATTAAGCAGCAAGAGCATAACAATAGCTTGCTGCATATAAGAGAGCTTGAATTGCTCCGTGTTATGAAGCAGGAAGAGCGTGGTGTGGGTGCTCAAACTGTTCAGTCTACTGGTGCTGCTAACTCTGACCACTTTCGAGCGTTTTAGCTAGAAAATTAAGATGGTCGAGGGAAATGTGGGCACTTATGTTGCAGAGTAATCTTGTCGGTAAGGCTCAAGAGGCAGCGATGCCTATCGAGGATTCTCGGAACTATTATTTTGTAAAGACTGCGGTACACAGGGCTTATGAACTTGTGCCTGAGGCGTATAGACAGAAATTTCGAGGTTATAGTAAATCTGATAAACTAACCTTTCTCGAATTTGCTAGAGATAAGAGAACGATGTTAGAGAAATGGTGCGCTGCGTCGAAAGTTAAAACCTTCGAAGGTCTGCAGGAGTTGATTCTGCTAAAGGATTTTAAGAACTGTCTTCCCGAAAGTTTAGTAGTGCATCTTAATGAGCAAAAGGTTACATCTTTAGCGGAGGCAGCAGTTATGGCTGATGAGTATGTGTGGACTCATAAAAATATATTTATAACACGTTCACATCAGAAGGTAAAGGTGATGCCAAATAAACGTTTAGTGTTTTCAAATATGCAAAAAAATCAGAGCCGACAAAAACTGTTCCAGGAAGCCCCCAGAGAAGTACAGATAAAATCGTTCTTGTTTCTATTGACTTGAATCTGACCATTTCATAGCTGATTGTAAGGCATGGAAACAGAAAAATGCATCTAGAATATAAAAGATAGCGCACGTGGTAGTTGTCCCAAAGGATGAAAAGCTGGAAGCTAAGATAGAGTTGCCTGATTTTAAACCGTTTTTGATGAGTGGGACAGTTTCTCTTTCGGCTAATGGCGACAGACAGCACGTTTCTGTTCCACGCTGAAAACACATTGCATGGACTCTGGTTGAGACTGGGCAGAAAGCCTTCCTTTGCTTATGTTTGCTATTAGAGAGTCCGTGCAAGATTCTCTTGGGTTCAGTCCCGTAGAGCTGGTATTCGGACATACTGTTCGTGGGCCTTCAAAGCTCTTAAGTGAACAGCTGCTGGTAACTAAATCTACGACGAGGTCCGTTTCAGAATATGTGGATACATTTCGCAAGAGCTTGAAGCATGTACATAATCTAGCCAAAGCTAATTTAACATCAGCTCAAGCAGTGATGAAAGCTCAGTACGATCAGCGTACTGTTGAACGCTCTTTTAATCCTGGTGATTTGGTGTTGGCTTTATTACCTGTTCCTGGCTTAGCGCTGCAAAATAGGTTCACCGGACCATACATTGTGAAGAGAAAGCTGAGTGATACATCTTATGTGATTCGTACGCCTGAGCGCAGGAGAGATCTGCATACGTGCCACATTAATGTTAAAACCATATCATGAAAGAGAAAAGGAAAAACGTCAGTTGAGAATATGAGTGTGGCAATTCCCGTAGCTGTGGTTATTACCGCAGAGGAAAGTGAGGAGGGTAGTGTGGAATCTGTCTCCGTTCCTACAGGACGTCTGCAAAATTCTAATATCTTACAGGATATGAGTTTGCATTTAAGTTATATGTCAGAGCCACAACGTGCAGAGGTTTTTGCCTTAATTGAAGCATTTCCTAGTATTTTCTCTGATGTTCCTTCACAAACAAATGTGTTATTTCATGATATTGATGTGGGTAACACAAGTCAGATTAAGCAACATCCTTATTGAGTGAACCCTGCAAAAAGGGAGATCATGAAATCTGAAATCAGTTATATGTTACAGAATGGGTTGGCTGCGTCAAGCCAAAGTGCTTGGAGTTCACCTTGCTTGTTGGTACCTAAATCTGACAGGTCATTTTGTTTTTGTACAAACTACAGAAAAATCAATGCTGTAATGAAAGCTGATTCGTTCCCACTTCTGAAGATCGATGATTGCATTAATAAAGTCGGTCCGGCAAAAATTTGTAACAAAACTTGATCTTTTAAAAGGGTATTGGCAGGTGCCATTAATGCCACGAACTGCCAAAATCTCTGCTTTTGTGACTCCTAATTTCTTTGGTCAATATTCGGTCATGGCATTCAGCATGCAAAATGCCCCCGCTACCTTTCAACGCCTAATGCGTTTAGTGTTGCAGGATGTACCCAGGGCTGGATTGGTAATCGGGCATACCGGGCATTTTCCCAGTGGGCCGTCGCACTTAAGGGGACGACAGAATGTTTTTTTTTTTTTTTTTTCCTGAGGACCATCACGCAGGGAGAGCGAGCAGCCAGTGGCCCATTGGTTTGTCTCCTGTATTGGCAGTGTAAACATCCAATCACAATGCGCTATAGATGGAGCAATGAAGTGTTTTTTTCCGCCTATATAAAGATTGCTTCACCCCAACTTCTTCCTCGTCGGCTTTTCCCACGTTTTCACAGCAGCATTATCAAGAACAGGCTTGCTCTGTGGTGAGTGATGCGGGCCAAAGAGCCAGGCAGGAGGAGAAGGAGAGAATAGTTGAATCTGTAAAGTGCTTGATAGGGACTCGCAGCACACATCCACAAGTGTCTGTGCTGCACTTTTTTAGCGATGGCCCCTGTACGCAGTACAAACAATGAGGCAACTTCTTTCTTTTTCTTTTTAGCAATTTCTTTAGGCCAGTCACGGCAAAGGAGCCCCGGATGGTGTCGGGGAACCTTAAAAAGAACCGCTGACATGATAGTGGCCTTGACCGAGACAAACACAACAGTGAAACTGTTCTTTGTGAAGAGTGAGGATGTTGAGAGTGTAATGGAAAAAATGCCAAAGCAAATACCAGCAGTCCCAGGAACAATGAGAATCCACCAGGTGATTACTCTGGCTCCAGGAGAACTGATACACCGTGATGTCAGCTGCATGTGCCCAACACGGCAGCAGTTTAACTGCAAGTGCTTCAACACAGTGTTTCAGATTTGGCCAGAAGGTACCAACTGCTATGCCACAGCCAGCCAGTGAAGGAAATCCACAGTCAGACAGTGATGGGAATCCACAGCCACAGCCAGAAAAGGAAATCCAGTGGGGAAGTCCAGAGCTGGTTGGGCAGTGGTGCATGCTCAGATATGATCAAGAGCTGTATCCAGGCATCATCCTTAGGACAGATGAAACACATGTCCAAGTGAAGTGTATGCATGTTGGGCCAAACCAATTCTTCTAGCCGGCTCGGGATGATATCCTCTGGTACCTGTTTGAGGATGTACTTGAAATCATTCCACCCCCAAAGCCTGTGACAAAGCGCCATGTGGAGATCTTGAAAGAGGTGTGGGCCAGATATTGAATGCCAGGAAGCGCGCGCACATGCACAAACACTCGCTCGCTTGCACACACCCACACACACATAAAAATGCACACAAGTTATATGTTTTATTTTGATGACTTATTCAGTCAGTTTATAATGCTCTAATGTATACTATGTTATTGTTATTTTTCCTGCAGTCAGGTTAATAAAACTCAGTTCAATTGCAATTTATATCTGTTGTCTTTCTTGGTTACATAATGAAATAGTGTTCATAGAAAATATTAGAAAATCTTACAGTGAATTTGAGTAAAAAACAATTATTTATATGTTAAGCTGTATTTGTCTCTTCAACCCCGTTACCCTAGTCTCAACCCTGTCACACCTACATTTTTATTATTATATGACAAGTGCAGCGGCGTCTCAGCGTCAGCCAAAGCGCGAAAATGCAGTTTGAATTTGGCAGTTATGTGACGTCACCGAACGTTCTAAATCCCATATGTGGGACTGTACTCCCAGGGGCACGGAAATAAAAATCCCATATGTGGGACCGTACCGCTCAACAGGTTAACTGTCAATCACCGGTGTTGGTTTTTTGAATCTGCATCACTGTGTTTCAATATTTTAGTGAAATTTTAAATCGTAATTTTAGCAGCTCCTGGAATGGGTCATGCCATTGATATTACCAGTGCACTCAGCAGTTTAAGTAAATAGAAACTCGATTGATAGAAGGACACAGTTGCATGGATGGAGGAAGAAGATCAATGTAAGAGTCTAAAATGCATGCACACAGTTCAGATGAATGGTAAAACATCGCCCTCTTTAACAGTGCAGTTTAACAAAGCTAAAATAACCTAAACATTAACAACAACATTGACATAAGAGCGCATGCATTTTACATGCATCTGACTGACAGATCAACCATGATTTATCTGTCAATCAGATGCATTTAAAATCAGTTTTTCTGTGCCCGCGCTTTGGATGTGTGTACCTGTAACGAATCAGTCCACTGAAGGCGAGCGTAGTGAAGAACCCAAGTGCAGTTTATTTACAGTGTGATCCAAACAATAATCCGAGACTTAACTTGACATGAACAGACTTGACTTGACGAGGCATGAACAGACTTGACTTGACATGAACAGACTTAACGTGGCATGAACAGACTTGACGTGGCATGAACAGACTAGACTCACCGACAGCAGGTTACAACTTCAATACACGACAAAGCACAATGACAACATCATGGCTACTTATAACAGACCAGAGGGACGAGGACAACCAATGAGAACATAACACAGATAAGGGAATCACATGACTAGACAATAACCAATGAGAGCATGACACATACACAAGGCAGAGATACATGAGGGCAAGGGAAGCATGACACTGACAGCAGGAATCAATTACAAAATAAAACACATGTAAAACTGGAACATGAAACAAAACCCAAACACCAAACCCCACATTACAGTACCCATGGGCGAAGAAAGAAGATAGTCTATGTATGACCAGATGATTTATTCATATCCAAAACGAGACGATGTGAACATTATGGAGCGCTGAACCCTCTAATGCAGTCAGAGGCGAACCAAGATGAAGTGGGGGCCCCAGGCAAAATTAATAGATGAGGCCCTTCTAAAAGATTATTTTGTTGATATATCTTTGTTACCTAGATATATTTATACAACATACAAAAAGTATTTAAAACACATATAATAGAACATAAATTGTTTATTTTTTAAAACAAAGTGCTTATTCTTTAACAAAATATCAATCTTCATCTATGACAGAAGATACAATACTGTACAATACAATCTTAAAGATACAGTACAATCTTCATATTTACAGTAACGGATTGTCACCTTAAAAATGGTGCTTAAGAGCCTTAGCTACAGCAAATGCTGTCACTATGTCCTCCATATCCAAAGACCTTCGTATGTTCTGTTCAGTTGAAATTAGTGCCAGTGCTGACAGCCTCTCTTGGTTCATTGCTGACCTGAGGTATGTTTTTATCAGCGTTACTAGCTTTATTACTTGACAACTAATTATGTTAACTCAACTAATTTAATGTAGAAAAGCTAAATAAATAATGTCAACTAAGTAAATGTAATGATATTTATTTATATTGATTCGTAGGCTCTCCTCTGGCAGCAAGACACAGTACCCAGGGATGCAAACTAATCATGGGTGACAAAGACGTGCACCCCCCTCCCCCTCAAAATAAAACCCTACATTTTTTAAACACTTATAATAATTGAAATCCTGTATTATTATTTTTTAACTCTGCCAAAATTCACTTTAAATGTTCACTTTCATTCATGAAGAAGACTTGATGTCGATGAAGAAAAATGTCTCCTGGTAGAAAACAAAGACTTAAGATGAAAATGACATGAAATAAACATTATATCCAGTAGATGGCAGCAGAGGATCACTCATTAACTCAGTTGCCATTTCAACCCCCTAGTTTTTTTCACGCCTTGCTTTTGGATTTATTATAAAATGACTATGAAGTATAGCAAGTGCAGGAAGTCACAAAGCCTCATGTCATTTAAAAATAAATAAATAAGCCCAGACACCAACAGCCTAGTATGGTAAATTATTTAAATACTTAACTAGTTAACTACAAATTAAGTTAATTATTAAATAATGCATATATAGTAATTCAATAATGCATTAAATAATATTTTAATATAATTTAAATAAAATTAAATATAATTTAAAAATTAAAATTTTCAAACATTGCCTAAAAAGGACACATCAAAGGAGAACTTTAAGTTATCTTTACCTGTAGAAGCTGCTAAAGGCAACAGACTTGTTGCTGCTGTAGTTTTGTTACTCTGAATTTACTCTGCATCACTTAATGCACAGCTCTGTTTTGACATTGGCATGTCAGATAGTTCGTTCCGTACATTGCTACAGTTCACCGTCAATCGCGGATCAATTTGGCGGATTCACTCGTATCATTTACACTCGCGTTTGTCATTCCTGAAACAGTATACGTGGACGGTCCTCTTAAACTTTTCTTCAAATTGTGAATGTAGTATGTAAGAGACACCGAGCAAAGGGCACTTCCCTTTTGGCGCAACTGTCTGAGCTGACTCACGTGAAAACTCCTGATATAATTAATAACCAGCTACACAATTAATATCTTATTTACATCGTGTATGCTTTCTTTTTGTCTTGTGATAATAGGAAGATCTGTGAGCGTGTAGAACTATGTAAACTTGCGAAAACAAAAATTAGATCAGAGCGGATTCTAACTAACCTACAGTAAACACCTCTGATTAGCCATTGCTTTCAACAGAGATGCCTGTGATTGGCTACAATACTCAATGCTGCAAAACACATTGTAAATATAAACTTTTGGTTTTGTAATTTGAAACCAGAGCGTGCACACAAAAACATACAGGAGAGTTTGAAAATGGGTGACTTCGAGCGGGTACAGAATTGAGTTGATACTATTGTCTGGAACTGTAAAAAGACCCCGCCACCCAAACAATTAAAAAAAAACTCAGCAGATCTACACGAATCACACAAATGACCCATTTTAAATTAAAAATGGCGAATTTCACCGAAAGGTGACAAGTTTGCATCCCCGGTAACGAAACTTGCCAAACGGTGACGCTGGTGATGTGCGCGTATTTCCCAGAACCACCTATTCTATTGCAGCCTATATTAATACCTGCTAAACACTATATAATATGCTGCTGCTAAGTGCAACCCTAACTATCCTGTTTCCCAGTAACCCTATTAGTAATTGGACTATTACCAGTAATTCATCTTGCAAATAATTAAACGAAAATAAGCTGGAATTAACAACGAAAACATTTGTTTGTCATATAATTATCCTTAAGTCAGTCTTATCTCCATCATTTACCACTGTTATGTTTCCTCTTTTCCTCCTCTTCTTGCTTTTTTCCACTTCTGGCTGCCAGACGGATAATTCCTCTTCATGTTTAAATTAGCGAATGCACGAGTAAGTGCTGTGTCAGTTTGAAAACGGCGGCCGACGCATCACGAGGAAAAAAGAAAGCACATCCAGCGTAACTCGAGAGCTTATGACGTGCAGGAAATCCAATGTGGAGAAAGGCATCCCGCTATCACTGTAGCATTTCCAGGTAATAAATAAATGAATAATGCAGTGCTAATTGACATAACATTTATTACAGTATAGAAACTATTCCTTATCTATGCCTTATTATGTGTTTGTATAAACCAATCATAAAATTGTCATTAGGAAAATATATATAAAAAAAATAAAAATAGAATAACAATTATTGGTTATCGTCCAGCAGTGTATTTGATTTCTTAGCCAATTAAAAGACATAAGAAAAATAAAGCCTGTCAATTAGACAAAAGTCAGGGGGGGGAAAGCTTTTTTTAAATTATTTTTTTACATTTCTGTCACTCTCACTTCTGAAAAGATGGCTACGCTCCTATGTGTGCAGTACAGAAAACAGCACGCCAGTCGTCTTCTGCTTGAATGGTTCAAATTCATATTAAAATGTGCACAAAGGAATCGATAAGAGGAATCAAAATTTTAATTTTGGAACAAGTAGACGATTCCTGACCTTAAGCGTCCTATTCCAGAATTGGAATCGATTTTGAATTCCCATGCCTAGGTACGGGTTAACATGTCAAATAAAAAGCTTTTTTGTTCTACCGAAAATGTGCCTGGAGTCCATCTTATAACTAGGGATGGGTACCAAAACCCGGTACTAAATGAGCCCCAGGGCTAAATTATGAAAGACCGGAGTATCGATAAGTTCTGACGTTAACGGTTCTGCTGTCGGTACTGGAGAGATTAAGAAAATACACATATATTTATTATTGCTATATAGACATTATCTTGAAAATTCTATCTCGCTAGTCGCCAGCTATTTTCATATGCAATAATATTCAGATATTTGTCTGTGATGCATTTTTGCTATTCGCAAATTGAGAAGCGATACATACAGTATATGTTTCGGTAAGAGTAGTAATACCGTTAAAACCTTAACGATACCCATCCCTGCTTATAACACCATATTGCTATTATAACAAACTACACTTTTTTATTGTGATTTTAAACCATTCAAGTCAAGAAAACTCATGTGCTGTTTTCACTGCTGCACACACATTGTGTAAGAGTTCTTTAGCCTGTTGATTTTCATTCATAGTATTCAGCTAACAATTAAATATTTTGCAAAAAGAGTTAGAATAAATGTGAATGATATCTTAATTTTTTTTATTTATTTACCTTATTAGAATCGAAAACAGTTGCTCCTGGCAGCAGGGATAGCTAGTATGTTTGCTTAGCATAGTGTCAAACATGACAATTTATGAGACTAATATCATGTTTTGCTAATGCTCCATAATGCTCACATGGCCTCATTTTGGGTAAAAAAATTGAAAAATAATAGTAAAATACTTTGTAACGCAGTAACTTGAGTAGTTTTTCAGCAAGCTACTTTTTTACTCTTACTTGAGTCATATTATTTTTCAGTACTTTTACTTGTACTCAAGTAAATTATTCCTTAAGTAGCAATACTTTTACTTAAGTACAATTTCTTAGTACTCTTTCCACCACTGATAAACATGCACAATATTGTTATTGTGGGTACTTAAAATACCAATTATTTATTACAAATTATTTTTTAAATGCATTTAAAGGATACTTTTCCCGTCAACTGGTTAAAATGCACAACACCGCTGTATGCTGTGTTAAAGAGGCATAAACACTTGATGTAAACAAGCCCATCACTGATGAGAAGCGCATGGCGGAACGAGTGAAAGAGATGCCTCGAATGAAAATGCACATACACTCTCTGACAGCAGATGGCGCTGATGGAACTGCAGAAATGCAGCCATTACCCCGGTAACCCCGTAAAAAAAGCAGCTGCACTACTTTCTGAAACGTATATAAATGATTTAAACAGCCATTCAGATTTTTTTGTATTCGCAGTAGTGTTCATCACATCACTAAAAAAAATTAAAAAATAAATCATAATCAAATTACTAAGCAACCACTGAATGGAATAACACAAAATAGGTATAATTTTAAAGCTTAGAATATCAGCTTTTTAACGAATATGCTATAATTATTTTGAAAAACTGTTAACGAGTCCTGAGTAGTCCCTCTAAACCGGAGTGTACAGTGGGTGAGACGCCCCCCTCTGCGAAAAATTTACTAATCATATTTTTCAAACCACTGCCTTGATCAACAAAAAATAGATATAATTTGAAAGCTTAGAGTCTGACCTTTACAATGCATGTAGCCACTTTGACTCCAAAGTAGTGCTGAGTTATGTGCTGATAAATGAAAAAAAAAAAAAAAAATTTAAAAATCCTAATTTACAGAAATATAAATAATCCGTCATTTATATCTAAATATTTTCCTAATGAATTTATAACACACATAAAAATGCACAGGCAACATGTAGCTTAGCAAAAACAACAACAACAGAGGTTTAGGAGGTACTGAAAACAGAGGTACTAATAAAAAATGTTAGTACACCGTGGCAGCAGTCGCAGCAGCCCTCGTGTGAAGACCGAAGTGTGTAAAGACCATCGACTCTACCGTGCGACTCCCCCGTGCAGGGACACAGACAAGGGACATAAGTATCGCTTTTGACTCAACCTCTTTTTTACACCTTTCTTCACTTCTGTTTCAGTTTTTATGACCAACTCTTACTATGTGTTTCCATATTCCTACTATTACTACCACTCGCAAACCACGCATCGCTTATCTCTAATGATTGGAAATGTATTCCTTTACCTTCTCTGGGTATTAGCAGCTCCTTTGAATCACATTCCGTCACTATTACCCACCCTTTTAAAATCCATTTTGTAGTTGTTTATCGACCCCCAGGACCACAACTCAGGTAACTTCTTGGATGAATTAGATGTGCTGCTCTCCACCTTTACTGAGGATGGTACTCCCCTAGTTATGCTTGGAGACTTCAACATCCACCTAGATAAACCTCAGGCTGAAGACTTCCACACTCTGCTTGCCTCTTTTGATCTCAAGAGAGTGTTAACTAAGGCTACTCACAAATCAGGCAACCAACTGGACCTCCCATCTCTTTTAGAGAACTACAGACCGGTTTCCCTTCTACCTTTCATTGCAAAAACACTTGAACGAGCTGTGTTCAACCAAGTCTCTGCCTTTCTGACACAGAACAACATCCTCGAAAGCAACCAGTCTGGTTTCAGAAGTGGATATTCAACCGAGACCGACTTGCTCTCAGTTGTTGAAGCCCTAAGACTGGCAAGAGCGGATTCCAAATCTTTAATACTTATCTTGCTGGATCTGTCCGCTGCTTTTGACACAGTTAACCACCAGATCCTCCTGTCAACCCTATTGGCAAAGGGCATCTCAGGAACCGCACTTCAGTGGTTTGAGTCTTACCTCTCAGGTCGTTCAAAG
>NW_015635535.1:27737-27817 GCF_001515625.1 Sinocyclocheilus rhinocerous
ACATCAAGAACTTTCTTTCGGAACATGCTTCACAACTCCTTGTTCAAGCTCTTGTTCTGTCCAGGCTGGACAGGCTGGAC
>NW_015635535.1:30466-53254 GCF_001515625.1 Sinocyclocheilus rhinocerous
TTTTTGTATTCTATCTATTTGTTTTCTCTTTATTTAATATACAATTAACAAAAAGCAAAAAAAAGGGGCCTCTAACATTTGCTTGCTCTATTCTTTTTCTATTCTATCTGTTTTCTTTTTATTTATTATATGATTTAAAAAAAAAGAAAAACCTTGCTACAGGTACTGCATTAAGCTAACTGAGACTTGTTATAGCACTTGCATATCATTGCTCTTTTGTTGATTTTGATTGCTTCCATTGTCCTCATTTGTAAGTTGCTTTGGATAAAAGTAGCTGCTAAATGTCTAAATGTAAATGAAAACAGCTGGGTCTGAGCTGAGCAAAAAAAGACACATCAGTAAAACAACATTTCACAGCTGTCAGGAATCATATCATGATTTTTCTTAATGATCTGTTGTTATGGTCAACTGTGTGAAACTATGTGTAGCATCATGCACCTTGTTGAAAATAATTTGAGGTCAGTCAGAGATGAAGCGTTTCATGGTAATTGATCACTAGAATGTTAAAGGTAGATGCAGTAGTTGATGAACAGCATGTGTTTGTAATTACTGACCCATCATGAAACAAACTGATTCCTCAGAAAACCTTTTTATTGTTGTTGTTATCATGTAGCTCATCATGGACATCAGATCTTTTTTTTTTTTTTTTGGACAGACTCTAATGCTGCCACACATTAAGGAAAGAAGTCCTCATAAAAATTAAATAAGTGACTGGTTAAAAATATAGGCTTGTCCCATATTTACATTTAACCTCTCTAAAAATGCTGCATTTTCTGTTATGATGTGTTGTAATGAAATTCACATCAGAAGTCATACTTTGTCTCCTGTATAAAGTCACATTCCATTTACATTCACAGATTATCTTAATCTTTTTTTTTTTTTGAACATTCTCTTTATTAAGTTTTTTACATTGGCACAAAAACAAAAAAACATTCCAATACAAATTTTTACACTTTTATACAAATCCTAATTTAACCATTTTAACATCGTAATGATATGGAAAAAGAAGAGAAGAAGAGGGGGAAAAAAGAACATTAGAACAAAGAAGCTTACATTAGGGTTCAGCTATTGCTTTCTTATTAAAATAATTAATAAAAGGCTTCCATGCTGCATAAACATTTTTAGTTTTATTTTTTTAGGGAAAATCTTATCTTTTCAAGTTGCAGGTAGGACATAACATTTTTAATCAATGCCGAGCAGTGGGGTGGCTCTTTCTGTTTCCAGTTGAGCAAAATCAATCTACGTGCTAAGAGTGTAACGAATCCAAGCATTATATGCTGGTTTTTAGATAGCTCCATATTATCACTACACTCTAAAAAATGCTGGGTTAAATACAACCCAGTGCTGGGTAAAATATGGACAAACCCAGCAATTGGGCTGTTTTGACCAAGCGGTTGGGTTACATTTTTAACCCAACCTTCTGGGTAGTAACCCAACCGCTGTGTCACGTATCCGGTCAATGAACTTCCGTCTGCTAGCCATCAGAGGTCACCCTTTCCATTTCATTGACTCTCGCACTACACACTCTTGCATATCACCCCGGACTACATATCCCATCATCCACTGCACTGATGACACACACACAGTTGATTGCACACAGCACTGATTGCACACAGCTGTTTGATCGGTGTGGTTCACCGTGGGGGTCTCATGTTCCTTCTGCCCCGTCGTGGTGGTCTACTGTCTGGCTCTGGTGGTCCTCTGCTCCGCTGTGGTGGTTCTCTGCTGATCGTTGACCTCCGCTAGCCTTAGGTTTCTTCTTGTGTCTTGCCCGCCATACACCTGTCTGCCATTATCTGACCCATGCCTGTTCTATGACCACGTCTCTGTCTTCTGCTAATAAATAGCTTGCACATGGATCCGCAAATCTCAAGTCTTGTCAGCCCCGTAACACGCTGCGTCAAAACAACCCAATAGCTGGGTTTGTCCCTATTTTACCCAGCACTGGGTTGTATTTAACCCAGCATTTTTTAGAGTGTACTGACACCAAAAACAGCTCAAATTGGGTCTGGATCCAATTGCTTTCCCAACACTTCTGACAATAAATGAAAAACTGAAATCCAATAATTACTAATCTTAGAACAACTACAAAACATATGTCCTAGTGATGCTGGAGTTTGACCACACCTATCACATAGTGGGTCTACAGAGGAAAACATCTTAGAGAGCTTAGTTTAGACAGGTGAAGTCGATGTAGGATCTTGAATTGTATTAGACCATATCTAATAGATTATCTTCATCTTTTAAGGAGTCAATAAACACATTCACCTTTTCTATTCTGAAAAGCTTCTTGGCATGGACTGTTGAGAGGTCTCTCTTACTGGATGAAGATGTATCCAGATGTAGGTATAAGTTAATACAGTATACATATACGCAAGTATCAGGAAATACATTGTAGTGGGTTTATTTATTTCTTGGGTGACGTCAGAGAAGAATGCGTGCCACGTAACTTATGCTCTACTGAGTTAAAATGGTGTATGGCGCAACACTGTGGAGACACACACATGGTTGTTTGGCGTTGTACTGGTGTGAGCGTGGAGAGCGGCTGCACACAGAGTACACAGCCGGTATCGTCCGTTGTTGTCGGTTGGTGTTGCTGATAATACCCGGGTAGGTCGTTTGATTTATGTGCGTTGTTTGTTCTTAAGCATGTGTTCTGTTTGTTTCGTTGTAGTAACAAATTTGGCAGCACGGTCGCTTGACACAAGATACAATGTGTTCAGTCTAATGAAACATTGTGGAGGTAATTTAATATTTTGTTTTAATGTTTTATAAAAGAAGTATAATTAATTGAAATGTATGGTCGAAATGTAAATTGTATATTTTAATGGTGTATGAATGTAGGTGTATTTAAATGTGTAATTGTGTTTTGGCAGACTACCTAGGAGCGGATCATATATTAGACCACTGTTTTTCCCAGTATTGAATGTTTATGCATAATTGTTTTGTTTTTGTGTTTTTATTTTCATTTGACTGATTTTGTTGAACATTGTGTAGTTTTTTTGTTTTGTTTTCTTTATTTTTGTTTGGCTGCCTTAGGGGGGTTGTATTTGGCAAGACAGTATCTCAGCTACCAGGGTGTGGTGTGATGCAGTGATAACACTATCGGTTGATTTGTTTGATGGTTGTATATTACATAGCACGCGTGGATGTGTTGTAAGTTTTCATGGTTTTACAAGAAATAGCTGGGATGATTACTTCCAGCCTAAGATTTGTGGTCTAAGGAAGCCAACTGTTAGGGTTATGTTTAGTTTTTGTCCTGGTTTTCATTGTGTTTTCAGTTAATCTGTTGCTCTGTAACCTAGTTTTACTTAGTCTCCTGATTGTCATTTTGTGCACCTGTGTTTGATTTATTAACTCATCAGTTCCATTGTTTGTTCCCCTACAAATACCCTCAGTTTTCCCTTAGTCGGGGTCCTTTCTCGTTTATGTGATGTTAGTTAGTATGCCTGTATGAGTTACATTTACCTTATTAAAGCACTTTTCTTGATCTTCGTCGCAACGTCTCCTTCACACTACTAGAGCGTAACAGAAGAACGGACCTACAACACAAAGGATGAGGCTGGAGCTTGTGTCTATTAATGTGGCCCCGAAGGGCAGTGTTCATAGCCTATCAGGGGCCATAATATTCATTTTCCAGAACGGCCGAGACTTGGAGGATTATGTGCAGGAGTTTGTAGACTATTGCCATCATGCCACATGTGATGACCTCACCTTAATGGAGGGATTCTGGTGTGGGCTGGAGGACGACATCCGCTTCATAATGCCTAGAGCTGATTCGTGCTGGTCACTGAAGAGCTACATCAACTTCACACTGTGGATTGCCGGATCAGCTCTCACCGTGGACAAAGCGGAATCCAGCCCGTGGTCATCACATGTGGTTGCTGCAAGCTCGCCGGCCGCTCCGAAGTCAAGCTCTCCGGCCGCTCCGAAGTCAAATCTACCGGCCGCGGCATTCTCAAGCTCTCCGGCCACCGCTCACTCAAGCTCGCCAGCTGCGGCATTCTCAAGCTCGCCAGACGCCTCTGAAGCAAGCCCGCCAGCCGCTACCCTCTCAAGCTTGCCGGCCGCTTCACTCTTTCAAACCTCAGCCCAGAGGAAGAGGCTGAAGAGGAGGAAGCGGTCTTCCAAAGCTCCAGCTCTAGAGTCCGCTCCAGGGTGCCTCTCCGCACTCATGGACATGGCGCTACCCCCCCGAGTTTTCAGCTCCAATCCTCACCCCAGAATCCGCTCTAGAAAGCTCTCCTGAGTCTCCTTCGTTTAAGCTGACCCCGTCCAGCTGTCCATCGTCTCCTGAGTCTCCTTCGCCTCCGCTGGTCCAGTCCAGCCCTCCTTCGTCTCCTGAGCCCCCTGTGCTAGTCAGCTCCGCTCCTCCAGAGCGCCCTCCAGTGCCCGCTCCTCCAGAGCGCCCTCCAGTTTTGGGGGGGGGGGCATATACCCGTGGCCGAACCGGCTAAGGTCACGGAGGTTCCACCATGGCCTCCTGTGTCCCCCGATCCGCCATGGCCTCCTTTGTCCCCTGATCCGTCATGACCTCCTGTATCCCCTGATCTGCCATGGCCTTCTGAGTCCCCTGATCTGCCATGGCCTCCTGTGTCCCCTGATCCGCCATGGCCTACTGATTCCCCTGATCCGCCATGGCCTCCTGTGTCCCCTGATCCGCCATGGCCTCCTGAATCCCCTGATCTGCCATGGCCTCCTGAGTCCCCTGAGCTACCAGCTCCGCCATGGCTCCCGGACCTCCCTGATCCGCCCTGGAGGCTCTCCTTGTCTCAGCCCTGTTTCAGTCCTGCACCAGCCTCCATGGCGCCCGCCCCCCCTCCCCGATGGTACTGGTACGGCGCGGGACACACCTTCTGGGAGGGGGGAGTAATGTTAGGGTTATGTTTAGTTTTTGTCCTGGTTTTCATTGTGTTTTCAGTTAGCCTGTTCCCCTGTGACCTAGTTTTACTTAGTCTCCTGATTGTCATTTTGTTCACCTGTGTTTGATTTATTAACTCATCAGTTCCTTTGTTTGTTCCCCTACAAATACCCTCAGTTTTCCCTTAGTCGGGGTCCGTTCTCGTTTATGTGATGTTAGTTAGTATGCCTGTATGAGTTACATTTACCTTATTAAAGCACTTTTCTTGATCTTTGTCGCAACGTCTCCTTCACACTACCAGAGCGTAACATCAACCTGATCCTCTCATTGTTTCCATTGTTGTATTTTGTCTGTTTTTGGTTTTGGATTTTGTTGATATTTTGATTTTGTTAATTGTGTAGGTTTGGGAATTTTGTTTTTCTTTGTTTTAAAAATAAATAAATAAATAAAGAGACCACATACTGCACCAGTGCCTATATATTCATTTAGTTTAATAACTTGAGCGGGTCTTTTGCCCCTATTGTGTATATAGGGGTCGGTCTATGCCGGCCCGGTTACAAAATGTTTAATCTCAAATAAAAATTAAGTAAATAAATAAACAGTGGATCACCATGTTGTCACACAAGGTTGAGGGAATAACACGAAGATGATGATTAAGTTTCAAAACTCTTTAATAAACTACTTTAATGTAATCTAAGCAGGTAGGCAAACCACAACACAACCTCTAACTTAGACGAGACCAGACTAAAAGGGAGCCGAAAAGGCTACAACTTCACTGCAAAGTAAATGAGGATAATAATGATTAACACCTGTGAAGAATAAATGAAACTCCATGACAACTAATAAGTGGTGGGAAACTGAACAAAAGACAACAGGAACTAATGAAAACAAACTAAGAGTCCATGAAAACAGAAATGACGATAAAGTAATTGAAAGTCTGTGACACGTCATGTGGGCTGGTCTTTCTTTTAGTTCCTTTTTTTTACCATTATGTTTGTTAATCATCACCATTGCTGAATTTTGTATTTGTTTTGATATATTCAAATACCATTGTTAGTTCACCAAGTTCAACAAAAGCATCAATTTGCAATTTCCTGCAACAATTATGCAACTCCCCATGCCTTAATTGTTCATAGAGTGTTATTTTTGAACTATTATATAATATGTAGTAACATAAATTGTATGTCATAAGACTGGTTAAAAGAGATTAGTTTTAAGTAAGCTCTCAGATTCCAGTCAATGGGAACACTAATGACCGTAATAGTAATGACCAAATTAAATTAAATTAACTATATAAAAAACAAAAAGCTAATACTTCTAGTAATTCTTAATGACATTTTTTTTACACATCTCCATAGTAATTTGATTTATCATAATGAAAATGACCCAGTATACTGTGATTGTATGGTAAATTTCTAAATACAGTATTTAGAACTACTGTTCAAATCCTGGCAGTTTCTTTACATGTTTAGGTTGTGTGCAAGATCTAAAGTTATGAATGCTACTGAAATTTCCAAATCTTCAGTTGTGACATTTTTAATTATATTAAGTTTCTCATGATAAAATTATACCGATGTGAGACACATTGTATTAATTTGATGTTATAACATTATTATTATCAATAAACTTGTAGCATGCACACCAACAATTATTTTATAAATTAACCACTATCTATTATTATTATTATTTGCATAATATTTGTATATATAGGTATATAATATCCAGGTGCCTAAAAAAATAGGATCAGTTTCCTATTAGGCAGATTTACAGTTTGCTTTGCCTCCTACATCATCGCAAAACAGTTCTCTCGTGATCACTGATAATAGTTACAGCAGATAGTTCACAGCTACTTATAGCTATTGCATAAATGCAGGACAGAACATTCCTAACCATATTTATTTATTATTCAATTATTTAGTGCAATATGTGAGAATCCAGTGGACTCTTTATACTCTCTATAAAATGCTAAAATAAAATAATAATTCTAAAAATTGAGAACTGTTCTGTAACATAGTAATTAATTGGAATACTGTATAGGTTTGTTTGTCCATGGGCTCTCAAAACATATTTTAAATTCAATTGGTGATATATGATCAGCAGTCTGTTGAGATAAATAAAAGTAAATAATCATATTCATCACACACATACAATAAGAGGCTTACAGAGACAGTACACCCAGCACTGCTGCTAAATCTGCATCCAGTAATTCAAATCATTTAAGTTAAAAAGGCTTCCTTTAAACAAAGCTCTTTTAAAACTTCAGCATATTAAATTATATTATTGAATTTCATAAAATTACTCCACTCCCAGGCTAAAGCAAAAGTCTTTATATTTTTTGATGAACCCTGAAAAATGAAGATTTAAATTTTTTTATTTGATAATTGTAAGTGATAACCACAGGAATGTCTGGAATGCAATAATTATAAAAACAGGGCAAAAACAGGGCAAGACAATGTGGCTTGCAGACAGAAAGAATTCCCAAAGAAAATTTGTGAGACATGATTGGTTAAGGCTAGGGTTCTCAACTCTGGCCCTTGAGGTCCACTGTCCTACAGAGTTTAGCTCCAACCCTAATCTGAATATCATCAGTTTAATGTTGTTGGAGAGGCATTTCTTTCATTTCATTCACTATGGTGTTTAGATGCAGCTTTATTTTATCCTCTGGATGGCATTCAGTTTTTTCAAATTTAGTTTAAAGCTGGTCTTTAATGCACTAAAATGTGCTGTGTAAAACCATAATTAAAATTGTAATTAGAAACCAAAAATGTATTACTTTAACTATCTAAAAAACTTTTAATTAACTTTAATAAACTTAAAGCACCTATAGTAAATACATTTGGATATACTTTTATTTCAAGGGGACATTGTTACAATTGCAATTACATGAAGTTATTGGTAATATTAATTAACTATGTTTACTTACATGTACTTTAAGATTTGATTTAGATTTAGGATTAGTTACTTGTAATAATGCATAAGGGCCCAAACACAATGAAGAACCAATTGAAACAACAATAAAAGAACCGAAACCTCAGAAGACATTGAGCAAATAAATATAACAAACAATAGGGTAAAAAATGACAAACTATTTCCATGTCTTCCACCTTTTTTATGTACGGAAATCACGCTTCCTCCGGTTCTCTCTCAGAGACGCACACACACGCACTCGCGCACACACGCGGACAGAAACTTGTAGTCAACGCCGCCCCGCAAATTTATCAATAAAATAGTTTCGCAGCTGAAAAGCTACATGACATTTCTCAGTAGGGAGTTTGAAGCAGTTTAACTTAAAGATTCGCTATTAGTAGACGCTGCTACTGAACACTGCTGAGACGCACAGACGCAGGTATTCACACGCGCTTAATATCTCTCTCTCTCTCTCGCTCTCTCTCTCGCTCTCTCTCTCTAATAACCGCATTAGACTGCATTAATAACTGCATTAGCCTGCATATCAATGGCTCAAGCCTCTAAAATGACGTTTTGGAATTTGCAATGAAGGTTTGGGATGAGGTGCGTAAAAATAGTTCAACACATTTCAGGACGGAAACATGTCAAATGTCTTGAAACAAATCATCTGAACAATGTCTTGATGTGTGGTTGTGACTCCTGGCCGTTAAAATTATTAGAGAAATAACTCCCGAAGTGGTAGGCCTACGCCGCTCCTATTAATGGAATGGTCTTTTTGAGTTCTCAAACAAATTAAGAGCTCGATTTTTATTGACTGAACGCAAGCGCTTATTGCGATAGAAAACAGTGTAACGTTTCCACTGATGAAGAAATATTTTTGTTTGCATGGGTGGTAATATTAGGCCTATTATAATAATAGGAACTGGGGGGGTAAATCCGGCCCTGCACACACACACACACACACACACACACACACACAGAGAGAGAGAGAGAGAGAGAGAGAGAGAGAGAATATATCACATTTTTGAGAGAGAGAGAGAGAGAGAGAGAGAGAGACAATATCACACTTTTAAATACATATTAGTTTTCATTTGCATTAAGGTACATAACAAATTTTTCTCTCTAACACAGAAATGCACAAACACAGAAATACTGTATGGATATCTGGTATCTAATGCAATGAAATACAGAAAATTGTGAGTCTCTAAAGGTGTCCAATACTTTTTTGGGGGCCACTGCATATTTATGTGATAGTGCTCTAATTTAGGGTACAGAAATATTTTAATTAATATGTTAAAATTGTTTGATTTGTTTCCTGTTTTAAATTGTGAGACAAAATTATTTGATGGAAAAGCAATGGTCATAAGTAGATACAGAGACAGCATTAAACAGACAGAATCTGTTCTTATTTTATTTGAGCTTGATTGGACATAATGTCTTGAAATTTGGGGGCAGAAAGCTCATATTTCTGTGCTACATCCAGAACTCACAGTTATAAACCTCACAAGCGATCAGGATAATAATAATAATAATAATAATAATAATAATATAGATAGCTCAGTCCCACATTAATGCAATCTCACAAACAAGGCCATTCCTCTAAATTGTCAATTTACAAACATGAAAAATAAATGTGTGTGTGTGTGTTGTGTTACAAAATATTCATCCCAGTTCTGTTTGTACTCAGTAGATTTGCTGTTAAAACAAAGTGTTTTTATAGGGCTGTTTTATTTCTTTACAAAGGATAAAAAAAGAGGCTTGTGATTGTAACAGCTTTAAATATCAGAGCTGTCCCATTGTGTAGCATATTACACATTAGCAATACTCCTCAATATGATTGCATTGGTATAGTGATTTTTTTTCTGTGTTTATTTCAATGTGTATTTACAATTAAAATTAAGAAAAATGAAATGAAATTAAATGAAATAAATTAATAGAAACTCAGAGCAATTAAATATATATTAATACCTGCTTTTAATTTATATAATAAATATTAAGACACAGAACATTAATATAGGACCATGGCTGGAAAATTAATGTAAACATTTAAATAGTTACACCTTTTTTATCTGGTCAAGCATCTAGATAATGAATGGAAAAGCAAAGATTTCCAATTTCATGCTTCTCCACCTTCATGTACCACGAGCAACCATTATCTATCCACATAGAAATAGATCATCTTTTTTTTTTTTTGCCCATGTCAGCTGACACATATATAGGTCAGATGGTAATACTACTGAAGAAAGAAACATACTGATAGAAACCAGTAAGGACCATGCAAACCTTATAAGACAAAAGTTTTTTTTTCAAATGATACACAAGGTTTTGTTTGTTTGTTTGTTTGTTTTTGTGTGAATGAATGTATAATAGGACTAAAGAACACTAAATACTGGAGTTCCAAATCTAAACAGCATATCAGACTTCATTTGTACAATACAATACATACCTCAAACTGGATTAAGTATTACTTTCCAAATTTGTATTAATTTATTAATCTTTTTTTTTTTTCTGTATCCTTTTCTAAATGTACGTCATCAGTTAATCCCAACTTCATTGTCCTCTTCCCTGAATCTGGAGAAGGGATGTCCATTTCCCACTTCCAGGTTAGTCTTCTCAAGTCCAGTCAGTGGAGGGCCGCTCCCAGTGTGAGACCTCTCCATCCCTCCTGACATTCCTCCTACAGCAGGAATGCCACCACCACTTAGACTAATGGGAAGGGATGGAATGCCTCCATTCTGAATGACAGAGATCTCATTGTTTTTCATTGCTAGTCCATTGGTAATGGCTACAGCATACTGATTCCAAAAGCCTGGGTCTACATTGATTGCTCGTGCTGCAAGATCCTTCTGAAACATTTCATTGAATTTTATGGCATCTCCCCCTAGGAGAGCCATCGGATTGTCCACTGACAGTCGTCTTCCCCGCCGGGCTGGGGCATTGTTCCACATGTGGGTTCCCATGTGGACCTGAAATGAGAATGCTAGTTCAGTTTATATGCATCACAAACAAACAAACAAATATATAAATAATCTTTATTTATATGCATTTCTGATGTGGTTTTAAGTATACTTTTGTAAAATTAGTATGATTTATAAATGTATATCAAAGACATATAACTTTGAAAACGTGCTTTAGTAAATTTAATCTAATTTGAAGTTATTAACTAGTAAAATTAGTAACAATATAGCTGCAAGGAGAATTACAGTGCCAAGCACCTTAGTGGCAGATCTGTTAAAGAAATCCAGTTATGAGTTTATGAATAGTGGGTTTAAAGCCATAACTAAAACTGCTTATAACTTACATTTTTTACATGTTTTAATACATTTTTTTATAACTTTTGATCAATAGGTAGCATCACAAAATTAGTATGGTATTGTCAGAGAATGGTTACAATGGCATGTGCAAAGTTTTGTCAAGTCAAGTCACCTTTATTTCTGTAGCGCTTTATACAATACAGATTGTGTCAAAGCAGCTACACAGAGATAAACAGGAAATAGCGGAATCAATTATGGAAACTCAGCTATGAAGAGTTTCAGTTTCTCAGTTTCTCCTGTAAAGCAGCTCTAAAAGAAAATATATCTGCAAGCAGCAATTATCGGGGTGCAAGCGCTTTAAAGCCTTTAAGCACATGCGTATAAAGGAGTTATATTTCTTTTAGCAAGCATGTAACCACTTAGATCAGGGGTGTCAAAGGTGTTCCTGGAGGGCCACAGCCCTGCAGAGTTTAGATCCAACCCTAATTAAACACACCTGATCCGTCCAGTCCTTCAGGCATATTTGAAAACTACATGGTATGTGTGTTGGAGCAGAGTTGGAACTAAACTCTGCAGAGCTGCAGCCCTCCAGGAACTGAGTTTGACACCCCTGACTTAGATCATAGACTTAGATCAAAGACCATTTACAGCCAATACTGGCAATTTACTAAGGGAATACATGTTTTTAAAGGTTTTTAACAGTTACAGCACCACCTATGTTCCGATATCCATACAAGTTTTGTTGTATGTGCTCACCTATTTTCGTGAAGTCTTGAGTTTTCGTTTTGAAAATATACGTTTTTGCATGCAATTGACAACGCCCCTTTTGTAAATGACTCCGATAGCTACCAAAAGGGTAAAGTTAAACTTTTTTTTGATAATTATTGACCTAGAGAGTCCAGAGAATTGTACTGCAGTGGTTTTATTGAGGTTGAGTTAAAACCTAGGAGTAGTTGGCAAAAGTAGTTTTTTAAAATAATGTGAAATATTTAAAAAACAATTTCATTAACAGCAATGGTCCTAGAGGCAAAGTTGTCAGAATGAGGAGATCGATCATATGATATGAAGATTTAGTGTATGTGTGAACATTTTCTGCAATTTGAGGTCATTTACCATATACATATAGTGTTTTTGAAGCCTTTTTAACTGTTATAGTGCCACCTATAGTCCGATCTCCATAAAATGTTGCATGCTTTTTGAGAATCATCTTTTGCATGTGCTCACCTAGTTTCATGAAGTTTTGTGTTTTCATTTAGGATTTATAGGCTTTTGGGTATATTTGGACACACCCCTTTTCTAAACAACCCCATTATAGCTACCCAAAGGGTAAAGTTCACCTCTTTTTTTTTTTTTTTGATAATTATTGATCTAGAGAGTCCAGAGAATCATTTTCTGCAATTTGAGGTCATTTACCATATACATATAGTGTTTTTGAAGCCTTTTTAACTGTTATAGTGCCACCTATAGTCCGATCTCCATAAAATGTTGCATGCTTTTTGAGAATCATCTTTTGCATGTGCTCACCTAGTTTCATGAAGTTTTGTGTTTTCATTTAGGATTTATAGGCTTTTGGGTATATTTGGACACACCCCTTTTCTAAACAACCCCATTATAGCTACCCAAAGGAAGAGGTAAACCTCTTTTTTTTTTTTTTTGATAATTATTGATCTAGAGAGTCCAGAGAATTGTGATGCAGTGCTTATATTGAGGTTGAGCAAAAAACCTAGGACTAGTTCCCAAAAGCTTTTTTTTTTGTATTTACATAATCAAGAATATTTAATGAACAATTTGATTAATGGCAGTGGTTTTTGAGGCAAAGTTGCTCAGTATGAGGAGATCTATCAAATGATATGAATATTGTGTGGATGTGTGAAACACCACGTTATTACAGAGGCGTAAAACTCGCTAGCGACCACCTAGTGGCCAATTTCTTTCAAAATTCTTACAGTCCTCTAGAGTCATGAGTCCAAGATGCTCACTGAGTTTCGTTCCGACTGGCCTCTGTTAACCTTGTCTAGGTTAACAATAGTAGGTGCTCAAAATTCATTGGTTGATGGCGGCTGTGTGTGGCATTTTAGACAAAGACACAGCATACTAATTTGTAAGTTGATCTGACATACAGATGCGTAGTTATAGCCATTTTTATGTTTTTTCCCTGTTATAGCGCAACCAAGTGGCCAAACTCCACGGTTCTTTTACTGTGACCTCAGATTGAGCTCTTACATATGTGTTTTGAGTTTGGTGAAAATATTTCTTTCCATTCAAGAGTTATAGGCATTTTAGAAAAAGTAGCCTCTTACAAACGTTTTGGCATCCCATTGCGATGGTGAGTCGAAAGTTCAACTTTTTTTGATAATTATTGATATTCACTCTTCAGAGAATCTTTCTGCACTGTTTGGCTCTGATTGGGCAAAAAACCTAGGACTAGTTCTCAAAAGTAGGTTTTTCAAAAAATCCAAAATACCTGAAAATTTTACCAGGCATCCAAGGCATGCGTTTTGTCCAACCTGAGCCAAGGATTCCAACGATATAAGACACTTTAGACACAATTTATGTGTTCTGTCCAAATTTAAATAAATAAATAAATAAATAAAGTTATAAGACACTTGAGCCTGCAACTAACAGTTTAGGAGTTATGAGTGATTTTGAATTTTTAATCGCTGTAGCGCCACCGTTAGGACGATTGGGGCGAGCTTTGATGACATTGTAGATGGTGTGAGTACTACCATCCCTCCAAGTTTCAAGTCTCTACGATTTACGGTTTGGTCTGCCTGATCACTTTTAGATGGGGAATGCTGATCCTTGGCCATTCTGACAATTACAATAGGGTTTCAGCGCTATGCGTTTGAACCCCTAAATAGTGTCATTATTTAGCTCAAGTCAGTTCAGTATTTGTCAAGTCAAGTCAAGTCACCTTTATTTATATAGTGCTTTTAACAATACAGATTGTGTCAAAGCAACTGAGCTTTTGCTGAGCATCTGTCCCTAGGCCTAGAGCTTGTCTCATCGTGGTCTTTGCTGACAGTGAAGGGCTGTGTTGTGGTCATTCCTGGGTGCAGGAACACCATCTGTCAATATGCTAAAGCATTGCTAAAAACATTTGATAACATTTTTCAGATGAAGATCCAATAAGCGCTGTGGGAGGAATTTTGAAAAATATCTTTCCAGAATGTGCACAGGCAATATGAATAAGAAGAAGAATTGCAAAAAATAAATAAAAAATAAGAAAGTCAATACAAATACAATATGGCTCCAGTGGTTTAATATGGTTCAGTGCCTACGTACCTTCTGTGCTTGTCCTCTAATTAGTTAACATATTCTGCAATTGTACAAATTCAGTAATTACAATATAGACGTGTTACCGTAATTCATTTGTAAATTGATCAGGAATCATATCATCCATTCTATTACATTTGATTTCTGTCATGACAACTCTTGGAGAGTTTAATATATTAATATGCATGGAAATGTTAATGTCTTGGCAGAACAGATCTGCTACGCTGCTGCGGCAGAGCAAGTACCGAGACTTGCTACTACCAATACATCCACAGACATGCTCCTGTGAGCATGTAGGAAATACTGCTGCTGCACATAACATGTATGAAATAACCCCTGTGTATAGCAAACATGAAATTACCCTGTAGCAG
This sequence comes from Sinocyclocheilus rhinocerous, assembly GCF_001515625.1. Lineage (NCBI taxonomy): Eukaryota > Metazoa > Chordata > Actinopteri > Cypriniformes > Cyprinidae > Sinocyclocheilus > Sinocyclocheilus rhinocerous. The sequence continues at coordinate 45,136 of NW_015635535.1, forward strand.
ATCTAGGTGGAGGGTTTCTGAAGCACACTGCAACTGCTACAGCAAGCACTAGCCAAGTTGAGCAGCAAGCTCATTAGCTGCTGAGAGAAACCAATCAGCTGCGCAATGTGAATTATGATGTAATTATATCAGACTGAGTTAAAACCTATCGTCTGCACCATCTAGAGTTTCATGACAGAAATTTGTATTGGTGTTGTTTATCTAGTGTGATTTTCTATTAGTTGCAATCAACCAGTGGTGGATGAAATACACAAATCAAGTACTTGAGTAAAAGTACAGATACCCTAATAAAATATTATTCCAGTAAAAGTATTAAGTACTGTTTTTCAATTTAATGTTTAATGTACTTAAGTATTAAAAGTTAAAAAAAGTACTGATCGATGAATGTTTATTTTGTAATTTTTTACTCTTTCTATTTTCTATTTAATAATTTTATATTATATATTGTATATAATCCTACTGCTCAAAATACCTGGTGGAGGGGGCTTGTCATACACTATTAAAACATTAAATATTTTCAAATATCAATTTAGGTTATTGATACTTAGTTGTGCAAACTAGCAAAAAAAAAAAAAATGTGTGACAAAAAACAAAACAAAATGTGTATTGACAAACAATATATTGTAAAAAGAGGAAAGAACGGTACGCAAACATACTCGTTTGAAACTGCTTCGGCAGCAGGGCAGATGCATGGGCATTAATTTGCATTAGTTTATTATTATGTTTAATTTTTTACCAAAAAGCCTACCCCATTGAGACGGTGATACACAAAAGTGTACATGTCCGCATTCAAGCATTTCAAATAGCTTGCCCTTTTACAGTAGATTTAGTGTAATAACTAAATCTAATAACAAATAACTGACAGTCATTACCTAAATATGATTTTCATTTACAATAATAAATCCTAAAATTCGGCATTAGTAACGTCTCTAGGTTACGTATGTAACCATGGTTCCCCGAAGGGAACGAGACGCTGCGTCGAACGCGTTGGGAACGCCCTCGGCGAGACACCGTACTGAAGCCTGTGTGAAATCAGTCCAATAGCGAAGCGAGACATCACGAGCGGGGTGACGTAAGCAGCCAGGAAGCATAAAGGCACATCCGGCCAGCGCGGCTGTTAGCTTCTGCGGAAGCGAGCGCCTGCAGGGATGCAGGGAGTATGGCAGGGAGACGCAGCGTCTCGTTCCCTTCGGGGAACCATGGTTACATACGTAACCTAGAGACGTTCCCCTTCAGGAACTCGAGATCCACTTGCGATCCCCACGATAACAGCCGCCGCTGTGCCTCAGCAACAGCGGGGCCGGACCCAGCAGGATCGCGAGCCTGGCTGCTTTCATCGAAGACGGCCAGGCGGGAGCGAAGCACACGGAGCGGGAGAAGCTCACAATCATGGCAGGCAGCCCCCTCGAGAGCTGCCCGTGCATGCTCCGCTCCCAAACAGATGACGCACAAATCGTGTGTATCCTCACCCGAGATATAACGTGGGCAAGGAGGAACACACGACTTGAAACGCCGTCCGCTCGCCACATTCTTTTTTTATTTTGGTATTGTTTTTCTCGCTTAACTTTGTTTTACTGACTGAGTGCTTTGCATACATTCACACACACACCACAGACGCGCTCGCTGAAGAGCAAAAGCTAACAGGCGCGCTGGCCGGATGTGCCTTTATGCTTCCTGGCTGCTTACGTCACCCCGCTCGTGACGTCTCGCTTCGCTATTGGACTGATTTCACACAGGCTTCAGTACGGTGTCTCGCCGAGGGCGTTCCCAAAGCGTTCGACGCAGCTCGAGTTCCTGAAGGGGAACGTACTTTTCATGCCATCAGTCACATGCGCTCTCAAGCTCCGTGGATGTCATGTTCTCTGCTCATTTTGAGTCAAACTTGTGAATTCACTGAATTGTTAACTGGAGACTTGCTTTGAACAGATCATTTGAATCAGTTGAGTTGTTGACTTATTGTTGACCTGAGTTGTTGACTCAAGAACAGCTGCAATCTGATCAGGTCAATTTGCGAATGAATCTTTCAGTGTGACTTACAAACCGATTTAATAGGTTAATTGAAAATAATCAGCTTGTTCATGCATCAGACACTGCTATCTCGTCTCAGAGTTCTCCAGTTCAAAATAATGAGGAATGACATGTTTTTAAGAAATGTAGTGGAGTAAAAAGTAAAATACTATGCTTTGGTATGTAGTGAAGTAAAGTAAAAGTTTCACAAAATAAAATACTCTGATAAAGTGGAAAAATAAACTTTAAAATACTTACTGTCCACCACTGCAAACAGATATATTTCTATATGTAATACCATAAATATAAACTAATATACACACATAGGCTATATGTATTTTAACCATACCTTCAGATTTCCCTTTGTGGTGAAGGCTCTGCCACAGATGGAACAGCCAAATGGTTTTTCTCCTGTGTGAGTGCGCTCATGGATCTGAAGAGCACTAGCTGATGAAAAATTCTTCCCACAAGAGGTGCAGTTATGTTGTTTGGGGATCCGCCGAGGTGGAGGTGGTGCCAGCATCGGTGTAAGGTTGGGGCTTATTGTTGACTGAGGGGTTGTGGTAGGTACCTGGTGGCCAACTGGCAAGTGGGGCCCCTCACACACGGCCGGTGTTTTACTGTGTCCATTCTCAAATTTTACTGTGCTTGGTTCTGAGCTCATAATACTGGGAGTGTTTAAACCTAAAAAAAAAAAAATAGTAATAATAATAATCAAATAAATTACAGGAAAATATTTCTGTCTTAAAGTGTTTACTTGTATTCGTTTTTAATGTATATACTGGCATTAACAATATGTCAAATAGAAGAAGAATAGTTAAATAACTGTGTGTGTGTGTGTGTATGCATGTATATATACTGTATATACACACACATCTGTCTACAAATGTATACATGACTACCTCTGTCTTTTCCCAGGAACAGCAGACTGAAGGGATTCTCGTCTTTGAAAAATGACCTAGTGTGCTGTGCGGCAGTGAGATCTAATGCGCCTGTGTTTTCTGATCCAGGAGAAGGGGTATCTGACTGTTCAGACTTCACTGTTGCATTCACTGAAGGAAGATGCAGAGCTTCATCCTCGCTGTTATTTGACTGAGTAGGGGACTTGGAGCGATGACTCTCAGACTGACTATAAGTAGGAGACAGAGCCTGCATAGAGCCAAATGATTCAGACTGTGTTGGACTCCCAACACTGTGATTCTCCAAGTCTCCTACAGTGGAAGATGACTCATTCTTAAACATGTCTTCATTTTCCCCATCTATTTCACTCACATTTTCTGGAGGCTTCAGGTTGAAGGAATTTGTTGTTTTAACTGTTGAGTCAGTAAGCTTAATTTCATTCTCCAAACCAACAATGCTAGATATAAGAGAGGTTGGGGGTGAAGTGCTTGGAGACATCTGTGTGTATAAATGTTTTTTGGGTGGGTCCACATTCCCTTCTTTATGACCTGTTTCATCTTCTATTGCTTGGTCCATTTCATCAATTAGGTCTTCATCATAGTTGCTCATGGTATCTAAGTTATTTTCATCAAATGACAGATCTGTATCCATGTCCTGAAAACTCTCAGGTTGGGGTGTGTTTGGAATCTGTCCACCCATATGCATGCGGATGTGTTGCTGCAGAACTACTGCATTAGTAAACTTTTTTTGGCATATGGGACAAGAGTGCTGTACCCGGAGAGGAGGCTTTGACCTGTGAACCCCAAAGTGTGTTTTCAAATTACCCTTGGTTGTGAAAGCACGACCACATATTTTACATTTAAAGGGTCTTTCTCCTGTATGGATGCGATAATGCATCTTCAGTGCACTCTGACAACTAAGCACACGATGACAGATGACACATTGGTTGGGGTCTGTCATCTTTTTATCAATATTTTCCACCAACTGCTGTAGTTTAGAGGTCTCTGATGTTTGCATAGAGTCCAGGAGGCCACCAAAAGGAAACTTGGGCTTAAACTGACTGGAAACCGTTTGAAGGGATGAATGAGAGACAGCAGAGGGAGTATTTGCTGAGTCTGTGATCTGTGTTCTGGTGCTAGTTGTGGTTGTAACTGTGGTTGTAGAAATCATTTGGGATATGGAAGTAGTCAATATGCTGGTTTCTCCTGGCCTGGTGGTGGAGATGATTGGTAGATGAAGGGCTTCAGGTTTAAGAATTGGTGGTGTGTCACTTGCCATACTAGGCTGTGGTGAACTGGAAATTTGAGCAATACTGGCCTCAGCAATGAGGTGATTAGGAGACATAGATGTGCACTCACTTGATGGTGGTGATGGTCTTTGAGGTGACCTACTTAAAGGGGTAAAACTAGTTGAATCACCATAGCTTCCTATAATACTGGGTATAGTTGGAGGGAGTTGCAGTGCTATTGATGTCGGGATTGTAGACAAATCAGGTTTGCTGTCCAGCCATGTGGTAACAGGTTTTTCTGGGGGCAATGACATGCCATAAGGTATACCTGAGCTAGTTGGAATATTGTCCAGATACTCAGGCACTGGATAGGGGTTCATTTGAATGTGAGAATACTTTTCTTTGTGTCTTTGAAAATGAACCTTCAAGTTACCCTTTGTGGAGAAGCGATTACCACAAATGTTACATTTGAAAGGCCTTTCACCAGTATGGGAACGAAGATGAATTTGCAGGGCACTGTCACTTCCAAATACTTTGGCACAAAATCTGCACTTGTGTTTGAAGAAGGGATCTTCTGAACTGGGTTTGGTGTCAAACACAGAGACATTTGGGGGCTTTCCTTTGCGGTGCTTCATTAGGGCGGAAAGAGGATCAATAGCATTTGTTGTGGCTGCAATACTGGCTAGAGGATTAGGGAAGATAACACTGCTGGATGAGCTGTGAGGTATAAGAGGAAGGCTGGAGGGGGATGTTAGCAATCTTCCATGAGTCAGTGTTAGAGGACTAGTTGTGTTTTTTGGAAGTGAAATACCACAACGTATTTCACCCCCAGTTCCTGTGCTACTAATGGTGCAGCTACTGCTGCCAATCGACGCTGAGCATGGTGGCATTTGAGAAGGAACCACATTACTGGTTGTTGGATATAAGGAATTAATTGTGATATTGTTTTTCATCCCAGAACTGGCCAGTTGGCCACCAGTCTGAGGAACACTGGCGCGGGCTACCTCCAGAGCTGAAGATAATGAGGCTGAGACATGTTCATTTAAATTGGGGGGGCCCTGGATAGGCAGCTGATGCACAGGAGGTGTAATGAAGCCACGTAGATGAAGCTGCCCAGGCATTGTGGGTATGTTGGAAGATGAGGTTACTTCTAAGGCACCATTCATGCTGTGGTCTACTTGATGGTTGACAGCTGTCTGTGTGGAGGCTTGTTTGTTTATTAGCGTCACCTGGCTCCGAATCTGCTCTATCAATTGAAGCTGGTGGAGCTGTTGTTGCTGCAACGCCATGAGCTGGTCAAGGATCATAGGGATGGCCACAGTTGATGCTTCACCAGCTAGTGCTTCCCGGGCACTCTGAGAGAACTGAGCCACAGCCACACGGGTTCCATGCAGTGTTCCCAGTGTGACATTAGTGCTGGGTATAGTGAATCCTGCCCCAGAAGAGTGCTTATGATCTTCAAGTTGAGGCAGGCTTATGTCTGGCTCTGACAGTGTAACTTGATCTTCAGAATTTATGGGTTTCTCAGGAGACAGTTCCACTTCCATGGGCTCATATTCTTTCTCCAGGACAGCACCCGGGTCCAGTATCATCTCTGCTCCTTCAACACCTTCAGGGGGCATGTGGCTTTCCTCTACTGCATCCTCACTTTCTGCCGGCTCACTGCTGCAGCTGGGCATGGGTGATGGCTCAGGTAGGTAGTCCTGTGCTTGGTCTGAAGTCACTTCATTGTCACTGATAATTAACACAAGTGGATTCTTGGTACAGGTCTTCAGATGTTCACAGAAATCAGTCCACTTAAAGAACTCAGCACAACACTTTTCACACACATGGGTCTCTTCACTCCCACTGCGGCTCTCATTTCCACTGTCTGAATCATCTAGTCCTTCACCTATAACTGAGAAGAAGTGCAAAATGAAGGGAAAAATTATTATTATTATTATTTGCACAATCAAATCAGTTTTACCCTTTCTCATGTTTGTGTTCATCTTAACCACCAATTTTGATAATTCCACTCTTCTCTGTATAGCCAGCTAATAATTGTCTTTGTGCAATCTATCTAATTTAGGACTATCAGTTGTGGACATTGTCATTTATAAGGGATTCAATGCAAGTCGTTGATTTCCAGTGTTTTCATATAAGCCAAGGCCACTTTATCTGTACAAATCAGGTCTCACTTGGATTTACCACTAACATGAATCTTCAGATTTCATTAGTACTGTCAGATATGTATTCTATGCTTTTGCAGAATCTATGCTTTGCAAACATGTTTATATAATATATTTCTCTTGACAAACTACAGCTGTTAAAGTTACTGCATGTTCTGTACAGTTGACATGTATCATACAAGCCCTAATTCATACCTAATCATATCTGAACTGTTTAAATCATACATTTGTTCTGAGATTTTAATCTGTACAAATAAATTCAATGCCAGATATTTTGTGCATTTATATGCATCACATGCTTCCTGGCAATTATCTCGTAATGTGCTTGACTGGGAGTTTGGGTTGGGTATGAATTTTTGTTAATTATGTTACAAAAAAAACAAAAAAACAGTGTTAAACATCGTCATGTGATTAGACCTTGGGGAATTAAAAAAATGATTTTTTTCTTTTATTTCCTTTTTTTTATATCGCTCAGCAGTCAGTAATGTTTAGAAGATTAATTACTCTGTATATTCTACTGTAAAATGAATACATATTTTGTAAAAAAAAAATAAAATAAGAAGAAGATTTATTTCCTCTTTTTTATTTCCTATTTTTAAAGAGAGAACAAAAGATAACTATAGATAACTATGACACATTCCTATACTGTCTATTTCAAAGACAAACTAAACCTCTCTTTTTCCCTATAATTATTTAATCATAATTATTTTTCCTTTATTTTTATGTTTTTATATGTGTAATACAGACTGATATAGATTATATGATGAAATTATTCATTTTTTCATTCATTCATTACATTCATTTTTTTCCTGAATGTAATTCAGTATTTTAACGAAAAGTAAATGTTATTATGCCAGATGAGTACATACATCTGTTATATTCTACCAGATGTTATATTGTTATATCATAATCTGTTATATTATACCAGATTATGCATTTAACTTTCAGTATTAAAAAGATGTATAGAACAAAGTAAATACATTTCTCAGTCTTCACCGTTCCAAAATAAATGTTCTTATAAAATATAACACATATCATAAAACAAATAAAATTCCCAGACTCACAAATGTTTAAAATGCAACTCATTGACTACCTTTTTATGAATAAATAAATAAATAAATAAAACTGTTTGTGATATTTTTTGCGTCTAAGCCAAAGCGGCTGAAAGTATTCTACATACACTAGTACACACATATACACTACTGTATACAATACACCAGTGCCAACCTACAGCATTTGCTAACTACTTCAAAGACTTTCTAATATTAAGCTTTTTAAGTGAAAACATCATGCCATGTCAGTGCCCAGTGATGAAAAGACCAATGCCAGGAGAAAACATGAATGAAAATATCTTTCATAGCAACTAAGGTTTTGGCAATGTTTGCAGATATGTAGCCAAAACATTAACAATTACATAATTATTTAGACAATTTCCTACATTGAAAAGATCTAAATAACAAAATATCCCTGTACAAAGGTTTTTTGATAACAAATGTAATGTATTAGTCAAAATATTATTCATTATCACTGAACAAACCATTACATTACAAAGGGGGGAAAACATATATATATATATATATATATATATATATATTGGAAAAGTAGTGGTAAAAAAGTACTTTTTGAAAAGGTACATTTTAGTTTGTCTAATATTAAAGAAAAGCTACAACACGAGCTGTAAAGTAGCACAAGAAGATCAAAAGACCATGAAAATGAAGAACGTCCCTGTGGCGGAAACAGAAGCTTAGAAACCTTCCTGTGCAGCTCATCTGTATGACCATCATCAGCTCCATTCATGACTGATTACACCCACCCG
>NW_015635535.1:53306-58645 GCF_001515625.1 Sinocyclocheilus rhinocerous
ATATATATATATATATATATTGGAAAAGTAGTGTTCAAAAATAGACTGTGAATTCAAATGTTGTTTGATGTTGTAAACTGTGTTAGATGAACAGCATGACAATGAGTTTGAAAAGAGCTCTTTTGTTGTTTGTAGATGAAAGACAACAGTAAGATTATTATAATTAATACTTCATAGGACATATGTAAGCCACTTTCCTCAGGTCATCAGAACATCTGTACAAACTGCATTTAAAGCTTGACATCTATTGGCCACCCATGATGGTGCCATAAAGCCAAAGGTTAAGTGCATGCAGTATCAAAGCAGCCCTCCTCAGGGACAAATAGAGGGTCAGGACTGACTGAGGGGTGGGAAGGTGGACAATGATTGTTTCTTGTTGGCACACCATTGAGTTCCCACACAAAAGAGTTTTTTTTATTTTCCCCTCAAAAGCCAGGCAACCAAAAGATAATCAAAATGAGCATTTAAATACTTGTGCAAAGACGAACAGAGGATATGTCTAAAGAAACACTGCGCTCATTAAGAAAAGGACAAAGTTACTTAAACATTCTTACAGGAAAACATTCCACTAAGTGAACGTGAAGTATGACAATGGTGTACTGGACATTTAGACCTTAGTCAGACCAAATAGTTAAATTTTCACAGCATGACCGATCGTATCATTAGATTACTGTAATGGGGAAACAATCAATACTTCTGTTGCTAATCATATGCATTAGAATCCAGATCATACATCAACAGTATACAGCCAAAAAACAAAATACAAGTCAATGTAATATGCTCAGTACTGCAAGGGTTCAAATATGTTAGATTAATTTGTCATTATTTTTTTAATGTGCAATTCTTTTTAATTCTCTCTTGACTTACTGCGATTATTATAATGTATATATGTTACAAGAATGGCAAATATGTACGTAAAGTATGTATTAATAGATTTATGAATTTATCTGGATTACATACATATACTATTGTTAATTTATTTTTTAAATAAACATTTTATATGTATTTCTGCTGTGTCTGCTAGACATTTTGCTTGTTTACTGCTTCACACTTAGTCATGAGGTTGGTGAGTCATGAGGTGCTTTAATTTTGACATTCATTTTGATTATAGTTTCACAGATTAACACCACATAGGAAATACAGTGACTCCTAAAGAGTCATAACATATAACAGAAAATAAAGACATCATAACCTAAAAACGTAAAACTTATACATAATAATATAATATAATAAACAATTTAGTAATAAATATGATAAAGTAGCTGATATTTATAAACTATAAGAAATGTTAGAATAAGAATGTTCTAAATGACTAAGCCTGAATAACAGAGATATGAGGTAGGTTTTTAATTTCATGTGATTAATTGATGATGATGATGATGATTATTATTATTATTGTTATTAACTGATTTTCCAGAAACTGTTTTTGTAGAAAATAGAAACATGTAGAACCCCGAATTGTTTTAATTAATGAGTGCAATGTCAGTGAGTTTGTGCCATTGTCATTACACATGTGAAACTAACACCTTTCTTTCCTTCTTTCCTTTTGGCAGTGATTTAGTAAACAATTATGTAAAAATATCAAGTTAAAACTAAGAAAAAAATATACATTTTTAAACGAAAGCAGAAAATCAGCCCGTTTTTATTTAAAGTCTTCGTAAAGAAATTCGGTTAAAAGTTTGGAGTGTCTCCGAGTAACAAAACCTGTTTTTAGGATGCTTCTGCATAATTACACACACACAAGATAAATTAAGATAAATTAGGTTTTGTAGAATCTGTCAACTTGAACAATAATCGCTGTATTGCGAATTTATTTGTATGCTTGTTATTAGCTTTGTTATTAGTGTGTCATGTTTGTTATTATTTATTTGCTATATTAGCTAATATTTGAAATTTCATATAAATTCCAAAATACATCGTTTGCTGTTTGTTATTTAAATATGAGTGCCACATTTAAGAAAATCAGTCTAAATATTTTCAATCATTTATATCTATCGAGGACTACACTAATGTAAATTCAAATGAAGCATTGTAATGTCATATTAACCTTCCGCTTTGACTTAGATATGTTAAAATATAAGGTCAGAAAAAAATAAGAGTTTCAAAATTAAGTCGCGCGACACAAGAAAAGCGGAAAAAAAACAATGCATAACAATTTTAGTAAACTGCAAAATAAGCTTGCAAAGTAGGCCTATGTGAAACTACATGAAATATAATAATTTTATAACACTACCTTAGAATTACAAAGAGTCAGTTATTTGCGCTGATTTAATAACGCACCTCATAGAAAAGGGATTGCAACACACACGCTCACCGTGTTCGGGGAGCAGCTCCAGAAGTGAAGGGTCCTCGTCCGATCTCAGCTGCTGTGGTTTTGCTTGCTTTCGACGGGACATTCTTCTGCTGCAAGATCTTCCTCATTCATATACATAAGCAGAGATTCGTTGAAAAATCTCAAAAAGTCAAGTTGCAAAATAACGGAGATGATCGTTGTTATGTGGATGTATCATTATGACAGTGAATGATATTTTGGATTGGCGGAGCTCCAGTGGGCACACTAATATGGAAATGAGGGACGGACTCCGCAATTTACTACTTCACCTTCAAATTTCACCATCCACCCAAAATCACCTCTAACGCCCAGAGAAAAAGGAGGAGGGTCAATTGTTTTCTTTGCTTTGTAGGGCTTATCCTCAGTAGTTCATTTTATCATGATTTTACTCTGAACCTCAAATGGTATAAATGTATATTCCCAACAGAGGAAAGTAAGTGATACGGGTTGTTCCTGTTCAGAATAACTTTTCTGCTGGCTCGCAAGTTCCACTCTTCCATTAGTCGATACGATGAACGCGTAACATAATCATCGCCTCTCTTTCTCTCGATAAAGACAGGAAGAACATGTCGTCCGCCACCGCTGAAAAAAAAAAATCCCGAATATTGGCAAACTGACAACACCCCCACCCCCTTTTTAATGTTCTTAGCAGCACAAATTGAAGCGTATTTAAAAAGTAAGTTAAAGTGTTCGAGTCATGAAAAGTTCATCAGTTTAACGCATGATCCGCTGTATACCATTCATTTCAGGAGTCTGCAGTGGTTTGGTCTTCTATAAGCCCGTTTAAAGACTCTGGCTCCAGGCCTACAAATCAGCTGGCATCAAGAACGTCCGCGAGAATTTTTTTTTTTTTTTACCGTTGTATCTGTCGTATTGGTTTATATTCAGCTGGGCGAAGCGGTAGCGCCAGAAGTTGTTCGTTGTCGGTGATGGCGCTGGAGAGGTGTGTGTCCATGTGTGAGACTGTGTGTCGTGTGTGAGGGATTTGCTGAAGGTTTGAGTTGAGCCCATTGCGGAGAACGACCGCTAGGATGTAGCAGGACACACCAATTCACCTCAGCCCGTCATCTGATGCTCATGACTGCATGAAACTGACCTGATAAAATCGCTCAGTATAGGCCTATCATTATCAATAGACACTTACATATAGCATATGAATAATATTTTTCTTTTTTTTGATGGTAGACAAGCGACATAATTATAACCTTAAAGCGATTAAAATAAAAATAATAATAAAACACACACACGCATACACAGACAAACACACGTAAAGAACAAATGTATCGTGTTTATATGAGCGTAACATTAATTAGGCCTATTGCAATTTGTTTTCTCATTCTGTCTTTTTTCCCTCATCTTCGCTCAGTATAGGCCTATCATTATCAATAGACACTTACATATAGCATATGAATAATATTTTTCTTTTTTTTTGATGGTAGACAAGCGACATAATTATAACCTTAAAGCGATTAAAATAAAAATAATAATAAAACACACACACGCATACACAGACAAACACACGTAAAGAACAAATGTATCGTGTTTATATGAGCGTAACATTAATTAGGCCTATTGCAATTTGTTTTCTCATTCTGTCTTTTTTCCCTCATCTGTTTATTGCCTAATTATTGCAATGTATTTGTCGCATCTGTTTGATCCTGATATTAATTTAATACAGAATGTATTTGACTTGTATTATGATGTCTCATCCCTGTCTTTTTATGTATAAAGTTTCCTTTACAGCAGGTTCTCCCATAAGCAGTTTTTTTCTTCTCTACTCCATCACCCCTACAAAAGTTATGTCCAAAAAGATCTTAAATCTTCTATTAATGTATGCAGAAGACAAAATCAACCATTGATAATTGCAAGGGTATAGCTCAGGTCCTGTATTGATCGGCGTGTCCTGCTATAGAGAGATAAGAATACTCACTCTTTACTGCAATGCCATTTCTTTTGACCTATCTGCTCGCTACATACTTATGATGAATAGCCGAAGCAGCTAAAGTCCTTTATCACGAAAGTATACCCTTGATGTAAAATTAATTCTTTATAACTAACTTGAAACACAGAAACCAAAATGCCCGCTTTGCGTTCATCAGCAATATGAATATCATCAGAGAGGTTTTACTCTCTAATCTCTTTTACTATCTGTATCCGAGAGATGACGATGGAACCAGACAAATAAAAAGATAAAATACATTTTTCATCAATTCAATATAAAACACTCTCAGATTAGTTTGATTACGTAAACAATAGTTGTGATTTTTAGTAATACTAATCAGTTAACAAAATAGTTTCATATTTTCATATTTGATAAAGAGGTTAAATAGCGAGCAGAATTGCAGACATTATTTCAATAGTGTGTTCTTATTGTGAAGCTCAGACAGACGAGGGCTAGAACAGGGAGGGTCAGTTCAGCGGTTTAGAAGACCAGCAAATGTGATTTAACGAATCCGCTTAAAGCTTCACGAACTGTCCATAAATGCAAAGCACCGATGCTGTGCTGTTTATTTTGTCCGTTTATTCTTTAAACCTCGAGCGATAGATCAGATCAGTCAAACTCAGGAGTAAAACTGAATGCAGTACTGAACCGCGACGTGAATCATAGCGACACTTTCCAGGTAAATGTGTAGCCTACTGAGTTTTGTTTTTGATTTTTTTTTTCTCGATGTATTGACGGTTAGATTGACGTATTGACGGTCGTTGTACTATATATAGACGAGATATTCTGGCTCATTGGCATTTTCTGCACTTCATGAATGCGAAAATGCAAAACTGTATCACATTAGTTCCATTTAAGGTTCTTGTTGTACCAGCTGAGCCGCTTTATTTGTGGAAAAAAACAGCAATTTTCAAATTACAAAATGTAAGAAATACAAAATCTGTATGACATAATAGTTTTTATGTATGATATAATAGTTTTCTGTGTCGGTGAAATACATGATGCATTAATTTTGTGGTTACTTATCTGCTTTTAATTGTAAATGCTAAATTAGCCAGTTTTAAG
>NW_015635535.1:59564-70904 GCF_001515625.1 Sinocyclocheilus rhinocerous
GTAAGTGGATAGGACCCTTGACCACATTCAGTAAAATTAGAATTTAATTGTAGAACTCTGATAATGAAGGATGTCACACAACATAAGAGCGCAGCTCACAAACAGCACAGCTTTAACGTGTGTTGTCGAGTTTGTAACTAATTCTAATTAATGAATTTTATACCATTGTTTGAAGACATTAAATTAAATATTTTCATCAAAATTTAGAAAGAATTTAAAACATTACAGTCTGGCTTTAAGAAGACATGTCATGCACTAATATTAATTTATCTAATTATCTAGAGAATCATCATAAAGGAGAAGATAACAGTAAAATGTGATCGGACTGCATGAGTCAAACCTAATTGAAACAAATAGAATTGACCAACTGAATTGTCACTGTGATTGAATTAGCAGCTGGGGTGTAATTGGCCTTTGTGCAGAAACTACAGCTTATTATTGAGAAAATGTGTGTGTGTGTGTGTGTGTATGTGTATGTGTGTGTGTGTGTGGTGAGTGGAGGAGAGTGAGATCAGAGAGAGATCAGAGACATGTGAGCATGGCATGACGGTACAGGTTAGTTTAGTGTCTGCAGCGAAAGGAAATCATGTTGAATGCTGTGTAGTACTGCATCTTCACACAGATGTGCATGTCTTGTCTCAAAGTGCTGAAGCTGTAGGAAATCTGCTAGGATCATCTATATTAACTGTAAACAGGCCTGAAATCAGTCTGTGTATCTTTACTTTGTAATTTATCATAAATGTATCATAGCATTGATATATTATATTATCATATTATATATTTAACAAATTATATAATAAAAAAAAAATATATATATATATATTAATTTGCTAGGATCATCTATACCAACCACAAACAGGCCTGAGATTAGTCTGTGCATCTTAACTTATTTAAACTAAGTTCTTTAGAGGTACAACAAATTATTTAAAAATAAAGTAAAAAGTAAGGATAGATTTTGGGTTAAATGATTAAACTATTCAAACTATTAAATTAAATTAAATTCATACTGCTTTATTGGCATGACATACTTAGGTACATATTGCAAAAAGCATTGTACGTAAACTAGCAAAACAAAAACAAATAAACAAAAACATAAAACACACACACATACATATATACATATATATATATATATATATATTTTGTCGCGGGGTGAATGAGAACACAGACACAGAACTGGCAAAAAGTACCCCAGGAGGGTGCTTTATTCACAAACGGTGCTATACGTGAGCAGGTGAAGTGTCTGTGCATAGGATCACACGGTACTCGGGTGGTAGGTCACTCGGTGCTCGTGCAGGGCTGCTAGTCACTCGTCAAGAGGGTCGTCGGTCTCTGTACAAGAGGAGAAGAAACAGAAATTAGTTTCCGCCTGGAGCTCCTCTTCCACCTCTCCCCATGTGCGCCTTCTCTCCTGGCTTTAAGGCCTGTGGGAACGAGCTCCAGGTGCGCCAGTCATCCCGCACAGGTGGCGGTAGTTTGTGATTTGTGTAGGAGCGGCGTTTCCAGGGCGACGCTGATCTGGAACCGGAATACTCGCCACATTCCCCCCCCCCCTAGGCGTCGACCTGGTCCTACGGGGAAGGACGCAACTTGTTGCGGGGCTATTAGGGGGGGGTTGCATGTTGTTACCTGTCAGACCTGCCCATCCGACCCAGCCCCGGGAGAGCCCATCAGCATTTCCGTGGTCGGCCCCGGCCCGATGCTGTACCTGGAAGTGGAAGTCCTGGAGCACCAGGAACCACCGGGTCACTCGGGCGTTCGTGTCTTTAGCTTTGGACATCCACTGTAACGGAGCGTGGTCGGTGACCAGGGTGAATCGGCGGCCCCATAGGTAGTATTTCAGCTCCTGGACTGCCCACTTTATGGTCAGGGCCTCCTTCTCGACCGTGGCGTACATGGTCTCCGCGGGGGAGAGCTTCCTACTGATGTACACCACGGGGTGCTCCTCTCCATCCCGGAGCTGAGAGAGTACTGCTCCCAAGCCCTTGTCGGAGGCATTGGTATATAGCGTGAAGGGGCAGCTGAAGTCCGGTGCGTGCAGAACCGGTGAGGACGTTAGGGCCGTCTTCAACGCTTGGAAAGCTTCCTCCGCCTCCGGAGTCCAGACGATCGCCTCAGGCTGCCCCTTCCTGGTGAGGTCTGACAGGGGGCTGGCCATAGAGGAGAAATTGGGGATAAAACACCGGTAGTAGCCCGCCAACCCCAGAAATGCACGTACCTGTGTCGTGGAACGTTTCATCCCGCACAGGTGGCGGTAGTTTGTGATTTGTGTAGGAGCGGCGTTTCCAGGGCGACGCTGATCTGGAACCGGGATACTCGCCACAATATATATATATATATATATAAACATATAAATGGAACTAATAATGCAAATGTGTTCTCTCATTACCTCTTAGATTGTGGCATTTATAAATATGATATGCTTCAAAAGAGGAAGTAGGTGTCACGCCCCTGGACTGTCTGTGTGTGTTTTCCTCCCCATGTGCTCCCCGTGACCCAGTTTCTCCCTTGTGTGATTGTATGATTTGGTTCAGGTGTGTCTCGTTTTTTACCCCTCGTTAAGTCTTGTATTTAAAGTGTTGTCCGTTCCTTTGTCCAATGTCGTCTATACTATGTGCGCTGTGCATGTTCCTGCCTGCCCTGTGTTACCCCTATTTGGATGATTAAAGACTGTGATTCGTGAATCTCCTGCGTCTCCACATTCCTTCGCTCCTGCACAGCAGACCCCCGTGGCAGTAGGTCCTTCACCAAGTAATATTTTTAAATTTGTCATTTTCATGCAGAGACTGGAACTCAGGAATAATCTGCTGTATTTGACTGCAGTGAGTCTCTTAAGGACATGCATTTGTCACAGTGTAAGAGGAAGTGTTCCCCCGTCTCAACTGCTCCTAATCTACATTCATTACAGATTCACTGTAACCATGTCTTCTTATGTCGTCCTATTTCTATGGCCTGCTGGTGACCACTGAATCTGTACTTAGTCAATAAATATATGTGTGTTATATTCCTTACTGAGACAAGATAGTCAGCCAGACTGTACTCTCTGTTTAGTCTCAAATAACATTGGAGATTACTTTGTACACAACCAAATGAAACATCTACAGCAGTTATTAATGTTATGACACCACTCTCTTCATAGCTGTGAGAAGTCAAAACGTTGCTGATCAGTTCTTTAAGGCATTCACATCTGCTTTTAAATGCAGTAGTTATATATCAGTGCAGTTGATATCAAGTTTAAAAAAAATTTTTTTATCAGATGTAAATTCATGACCCAGTCCCATTTTCTTGGTTAAATAAACATTAAAATAAACACTTACACTATCAGAAAAAAGAATACGAAAAAGCAATTCTATTTTATATTTTTACATTAACAATAACATCAATAATCTGTTTATTAAAATCAAGTATGAATCTCATCAAGTTAGTGTTTTTAAGCATTTTACATTTATTCCAAAATAATAACTCAAGGCAGTAACAATTTAAACAATATATTTTATTTGTGAACTTATGTTCAGCTATTCTTTTTAATAGTTAACTTTTAACTATTTTTGAATTTTTCAGATCATCAGTTAGCAAAGCTCTGTAAATATCGGTCACAGACACAGAGATTTACTTTAAATTTCACCAAGCTGATTACTCACTAAAAACTCCCACAGATCAAGTTTTCAGACCATTTTAAGTCTTATTTTGACGTAACAAAGTGGTTATATTTAAATGAATTAGTTGTTTACTTTCTTAAATTAGTCTTCCCATTAACACCATTATATTGTTCATTCAGACTGATTCGCGAACGCGCACATGAACACAATTTATCGCATGAACCAATCACAGCCAAACATAACCAGTCATATCCAATCATATCGCGATGGAGGCATTGTCTCCTCTCACGTGATTTTCCCCCATTCATTCTCAATTACCGCACCGCTTCCGTTGGCGTACATGGTCTCCGCGGGGGAGAGCTTCCTACTGATGTACACCACGGGGTGCTCCTCTCCATCCCGGAGCTGAGAGAGTACTGCTCCCAAGCCCTTGTCGGAGGCATTGGTATATAGCGTGAAGGGGCAGCTGAAGTCCGGTGCGTGCAGAACCGGTGAGGACGTTAGGGCCGTCTTCAACGCTTGGAAAGCTTCCTCCGCCTCCGGAGTCCAGACGATCGCCTCAGGCTGCCCCTTCCTGGTGAGGTCTGACAGGGGGCTGGCCATAGAGGAGAAATTGGGGATAAAACACCGGTAGTAGCCCGCCAACCCCAGAAATGCACGTACCTGTGTCGTGGAACGTTTCATCCCGCACAGGTGGCGGTAGTTTGTGATTTGTGTAGGAGCGGCATTTCCAGGGCGACGCTGATCTGGAACCGGGATACTCGCCACAATATATATATATATATATATAAACATATAAATGGAACTAATAATGCAAATGTGTTCTCTCATTACCTCTTAGATTGTGGCATTTATAAATATGATATGCTTCAAAAGAGGAAGTAGGTGTCACGCCCCTGGACTGTCTGTGTGTGTTTTCCTCCCCATGTGCTCCCCGTGACCCAGGTTCTCCCTTGTGTGCTTGTATGATTTGGTTCAGGTGTGTCTTGTTTATTACCCCTCGTTAAGTCTTGTATTTAATGTGTTGCCATTCCTTGGTTCCTTTGTCCGGTGTCGTCTATACTATGTGCCCTGCGTGTGTTCCTGCCTGCCCTGTGTTACCCCTATTTGGATGATTAAAGACTGTGATTTGTGAATCTCCTGCGTCTCCGCGTTCCTTCGCTCCTGCACAGCAGACACCCGTGACAGAAGACTGGACCATCAGCAAAAGGGTTTAGTTGCGTGTTTCCCCATTTTGTTTCCGCGTTTTGTTTACTGTTTTTCCCCCATGGATCCCCTCGCCGCTGTGTTCACCTCCCTAGCCCGTAAAGACTTGTCCTTTGTGGAGTATGCGGTTGAGTTCAGCCAGCTCACCGTTTTAGCGGTGTTCGACGATGCTGCGCTGAACTCACTGTTCTGGATCGGGGCAAACTACCACCGCCCCGTCGACCTCCCAGACACCACTGGACTGAGCTGGAGGGAAGGGATCATCCGGTGTCTGGAGAGTGTCCGGCCCCGATTCAGAACCAGCTCGGCGTCAAGCCCACCAACCGCTCAGCAGTCAAGGCCGCCAGCCGCTGCACTCTCAAGCCCGCTGGCCATTCCATAGTCAAGCCCAAGCCCTCAGCTGACAGCAGTATGAGGAAAAAAAGACTGTTGGCTCCAGCCTCTGAGTCCGCTCCAGTGTCGGCTCCAGTCCCCGAGTCCGCTCCAGTGAAGGCTTCAGTCCCCAAGTCAAGCCCAGAGAAAGATCCTGCTCCCAAGTTAAGCCCAGAGAGGGCTCCTGTTCCCACGTCCGGCCCAGAGAGGACACTACCACCGCCCCGTCGACCTCCCAGACACCACTGGACTGAGCTGGAGGGAAGGGATCATCCGGTGTCTGGAGAGCGTCTATCCCCGATCAAGAGCACAGCCAGACCCAGAGCCCAGCCCACCATCACCCCGCTGTGCGGAGCTCAAGCCCAAGCCCACCGCTGACGGAGCACTCGAGACCGCCGTGACCGACGAGTCATCGCTGCATGGAGCGACAGAGCTGAGGATCGCCGCGGAGCCGGAGCTGTTTATCAGACCAGTTGCGAGAGCCGGCTACAATGCACGCCACGAGGGAAAAAGCCATGGACAGCGAGAGTGCGGAGAGGAGCTCCGCCCACTGCACCATGGCTGAGGGTGAGCTTATTGTGTATCTGGGACTGCCTGGACTTTGAAGGGAACTTAATAGACTGGGAGGCAGATATATATGCGGATATGCCCATTCTCCTCCCACCTTGCTCTGACTTACCAGTCTACCCTGAACTGTTTGCCAGCCCTGTCGTTCCCCTGTCTGATGCGCTCCCAGTGCTGGGAGTCGCGATTTGGTGTGTGTGGGCAGCATACACCAGCCCTGAGAGCCCAGAGGCTCAGAAATGCACACCCTCCCACTCCTGTCTCCTCCACCGCTGTCATCTGGCAGCCCTTCTGCTCACCCTCAGACCACCATCTGTTCGGTGCGAGCACCGCGGGTCTGCCAGTCTCCATCGTCAGCGTGGCTGGAAAATCCCTTGCCTCCGCCTCCAGCCTTTGAGTCCCAGACTCTACCTCGGCCCGTCGACCCAGCGGCTCCACCTTGGCTCCTAGCTCCCTCCTCTCCGCCGTGGCCCGGCAGTCCACTCTGCTCCACCGGGCTCCCTTGTCCCTCCTTGGTCTGTCGTCGACCATCCGTTGCCTCGGAACTCCACTCCTCTGGCTGCGCTTCGTCCCTCTGTCTCTCTGGCTCTGTCAGGCTCCTCCTTCCCTTCGGCTCCTCCTCCGTCCTCTGTCGCTCCGGCTCCACCGCGGCCTTCCGAATCCCCGCCTCCTCCTCGGTCGCCTGAGCCATCTACTCTGCCTTGGCCCTCTGGATCCTCACCGTCGCCCTGGCTCATCGGCTCTCCGTCTCTGCCTTGGACTCCTCCACCTGCTTCGCCGCCTGGAGTCATCAGCCCTTCCTCCACCATGGCTCCTCCCTCCGTCGGCTCCACCGTGGGTCGCCTTCATGAATGAATGAATGAATGAACCTACCTGGCTCCTCCCTTGCCTCGGAACTCCACTCCTCTGGCTGCGCTTCGTCCCTCTGTCTCTCTGGCTCTGTCAGGCTCCTCCTTCCCTTCGGCTCCTCCTCGGTCCTCTGTTGCTCCGGCTCCACCGCGGCCTTCCGAATCCCCGCCTCCTCCTCGGTCGCCTGAGCCATCTACTCTGCCTTGGCCCTCTGGATCCTCACCGTCGCCCTGGCTCATCGGCTCTCCGTCTCTGCCTTGGACTCCTCCACCTGCTTCGCCGCCTGGAGTCATCAGCCCTTCCTCCACCATGGCTCCTCCCTCCGTCGGCTCCACCGTGGGTCGCCTTCATGAATGAATGAATGAATGAACCTACCTGGCTCCTCCCTCCATCTGGTCCATCCTGGCTCCTCCCTCCATCTGGTCCGCCCTGGCTCCTCCCTGGCTCCTCCCTCCATCGTCTCCACCCTGGACTCTGTTTGCCGTCCTCCTCCCGGGTGTCCGTCCTCCACCCGAACCTCCTCCTGAGTTCTCCTCCGTCCCTCCCTTTGTTGTTCCTGCGGCGCGAGGACACGCCGTCCAGGAGGGGGGCGAAGTGTCACACCCCTGGACTGTCTGTGTGTGTTTTCCTCCCCATGTGCTCCCCGTGACCCAGTTTCTCCCTTGTGTGATTGTATGATTTGGTTCAGGTGTGTCTCGTTTATTACCCCTCGTTAAGTCTTGTATTTAAAGTGTTGTCCGTTCCTTTGTCCGGTGTCGTCTATACTATGTGCTCTGTGTGTGTTCCTGCCTGCCCTGTGTTACCCCTATTTGGATGATTAAAGACTGTGATTCGTGAATCTCCTGCGTCTCCACATTCCTTCGCTCCTGCACAGCAGACCCCCGTGGCAGTAGGTCCTTCACCAAGTAATATTTTTAAATTTGTCATTTTCATGCAGAGACTGGAACTCAGGAATAATCTGCTGTATTTGACTGCAGTGAGTCTCTTAAGGACATGCATTTGTCACAGTGTAAGAGGAAGTGTTCCCCCGTCTCAACTGCTCCTAATCTACATTCATTACAGATTCACTGTAACCATGTCTTCTTATGTCGTCCTATTTCTATGGCCTGCTGGTGACCACTGAATCTGTACTTAGTCAATAAATATATGTGTGTTATATTCCTTACTGAGACAAGATAGTCAGCCAGACTGTACTCTCTGTTTAGTCTCAAATAACATTGGAGATTACTTTGTACACAACCAAATGAAACATCTACAGCAGTTATTAATGTTATGACACCACTCTCTTCATAGCTGTGAGAAGTCAAAACGTTGCTGATCAGTTCTTTAAGGCATTCACATCTGCTTTTAAATGCAGTAGTTATATATCAGTGCAGTTGATATCAAGTTTAAAAAAAATTTTTTTATCAGATGTAAATTCATGACCCAGTCCCATTTTCTTGGTTAAATAAACATTAAAATAAACACTTACACTATCAGAAAAAAGAATACGAAAAAGCAATTCTATTTTATATTTTTACATTAACAATAACATCAATAATCTGTTTATTAAAATCAAGTATGAATCTCATCAAGTTAGTGTTTTTAAGCATTTTACATTTATTCCAAAATAATAACTCAAGGCAGTAACAATTTAAACAATATATTTTATTTGTGAACTTATGTTCAGCTATTCTTTTTAATAGTTAACTTTTAACTATTTTTGAATTTTTCAGATCATCAGTTAGCAAAGCTCTGTAAATATCGGTCACAGACACAGAGATTTACTTTAAATTTCACCAAGCTGATTACTCACTAAAAACTCCCACAGATCAAGTTTTCAGACCATTTTAAGTCTTATTTTGACGTAACAAAGTGGTTATATTTAAATGAATTAGTTGTTTACTTTCTTAAATTAGTCTTCCCATTAACACCATTATATTGTTCATTCAGACTGATTCGCGAACGCGCACATGAACACAATTTATCGCATGAACCAATCACAGCCAAACATAACCAGTCATATCCAATCATATCGCGATGGAGGCATTGCCTACTTTCACATGATTTCCCCCCATTAATTCTCAATTACCCCTCACCAAACCCACCACAAGCTTTAGGGGGTCTATTAAAACTCAATGGGCTCAGGGGAGGCGAGAGAGATGCGGACTCCCGCTGTAACTTTACCTGCTGGTGTCGCTGTTGGACAATGTTTCTTTAGAAAACGAGTGATTTATACACTTTAATACTGGCTTTGTTTTATTTTTGTAGTACAAATTTTTTTCTTATCCAATATTTTGAGGAGACACTGCCTCCCTTGCCTACTCGGAGGAAACGCCCCTGGTATATATAGATATACTGTATATTATTCACCCCATCACTGAAATGAAGATTTGTCAGATTTAGCAAGCTTCTGAAACTTTTTTTTCCCAAATTATATTACATGTTAATCTAATTCATCATTCATTCAGTCCACAAAAGAAAGGAATCAATCAATCAATCAATCAATCAATCAATCAAATGATGAATCTATAAGACAGACATGAAATCTAAAAAATAAGTTTTATTATTCTTATGGAATGATTGTGGGGATGAAGGGAGGAGAGATGTATATTCATCATATTGTACTGTATAATTCTGTTTTGTTTGTTTGTTTGTTCATATTTAAAACAATATATTTCTCTTCTGGCATTTCTGACTCTAGTCCTAATTTGACATTAGTTTTAGCTTTATGCAAGTTTTATTATCACTCATCAGCTTTAGATTTCTTATACAAAATGTATATAATTAGTCTTTTAAATACTGTAATACATGGTAATATTACACATCATAGAAGATAAGTGATATTATATTTCACAGTGTTGTGAGGAAAGATGTGTCTCTGTGAGAAAGAGAGAAACATTTAGTCTCATATGTGTTCATTGCAATATTTATTTTTAAAATGAGCTCAGATTGAATAATGCTTCACTGCTTATAGCAGTTTTCTGTCCAATGGTTAAAACTATGTCTGGATAATATTTGCATCTTACTTTTGTATTACATTATCTAAAATCAAACTCTATTATATTAAAACTACAATAATTTTTTTTTAAATATAATGTAATAATAATAACAATCAATCAATCAATCAAATGATGAATCTATATAAGACAAACATGAAATCTAACAAAAAAGTTTTATGATTCTTATGGAATGATTGTGGGGATAAAGGGAGGAGAGATGTATATTCATCATATTGTACTGTATAATTCTGTTTTGTTTGTTTGTTTGTTCATATTTAAAACAATATTTCTCTATTCTGGCAGTTTTCTGTCCAATGGTTAAAACTATGTCTGGATAATATTTGAATCTTACTTTTGTATAACATTATCTAAAATCAAACTCTATTATATTAAAACTACAATAGAATTATATAAAAAAAAAAAAAAAGATGTAATAATAGTAACAATAACAATTAAGTTATTACCCAATAGTTCATGAGATAATCAATATTTGAAAGCTGTGTATAGATCTATAAATTCAATACTTCTGTGCAAATTGTGAAATAGTTTGAAGAATAGATAAGATTGAGCTAATATACAATGCATTTTTATATTTGATGAAATGATTTACTGCTGCCGCTTTATATGGAGTTACATCTCTCTCTGTAATCACTGTGTTTCTTTATATACTGTGTGTTGAGTACAGTGAGGACTGGTTAGTTGGCCACTGGTCAAAACTAAATTTTTGTCTGCAATAGTTTATTTGGTGAAGCTGTATGACAAAATAATTTTTAAAAGTAAAAATATTTTATGCTGTCTCTCAAATAATATGAGACCAAAAAGCATTATGCATAATAATTATAAAGGAATTAAATTTAGTTTAAAGCCCCCACATGACATCTCAAATACTCAATTATGTTTATTGCATTATTATTATTATTATATTATTATTATTATTATTGCAATGTCCTTTATGTAACAATTTTATGTAGCCAGCCTACAAATACTTTGTCCATCTAAATGCAATGTTATTTGTCATGCTAATAAAGCCCACTAAACCTGATAAGAGAAAGACAGAGAGTGGGTGAAAAGACAGACAGAAAATGGTAAAGCTCTGTGAATGACAGGCAGTTGGGGAGATAGGGTTGTTAGTTTATGTAGGCAGCGGTCTGAGTTGACTTGAAAATTTTGATCACTTTAATTGAGTAAATTCAGCATTGAATCTCTCCCTGTCCAGTGCTTTTATCAAGACCTTGTGTGCCTGTATTGCCTTTTTTATTTTCTGCCCAGGATAGAAGATAGGCAAGCCGTGAATGAGGAACTTTCCTCAGATTGCTGCTATTCTCCAGTTTATTGCATGCTGTCACTGGTAATTTCAGCTGATGTCCAGTACAGCAGTGCTGCTCAGGCCAGTAAAGTAGCTGCCTAACAATAGACAACAGAAAAAGATACACGCGCACACACACACACACACACAGAGAGAGAGAGAGTGAGAGAGAGAGAGAGAGAGAGAGAGAGAGAAAGAGAGAGAGAGAGAGAGAGCAGTCTCTGGTAATCTTTTATTTTACGTCACTTTTGAAGTGTAAAATGATTTTACAATAATGTGAACTGCGTTTTGGACATTTAATGAAAAAAGTGTACCAATGAAAATGAGAAAATGAATTCACTCTGATAAGAGCTAACTCACAACAAATTCTAATCTTGAAGATATGACTCATTTGCTGTCCTTCTATTAGTAATTTCAGAACGCAAAACTTAAATATTACAAAAAAAAAAGCTTTACAGTTGCA
>NW_015635536.1:0-18389 GCF_001515625.1 Sinocyclocheilus rhinocerous
GGGGGTCTGAATACTTTCCGTACCCACTGTATATATATTTATTTACTTTCCTTTACCTTTACCAAATTTACTTGTATTTACTTTGTTTTCATATTTGGCGACTTTTTGTGAAAAATGGAGACTTTTGAGGGGGGTTCTAGAGATTTTCTGAGGGAGGGGTTTGGCAACACTGCTTCTCCCCCTGCTTACAGTAGTACTCAAAGTTGCTTTGGCCAGGGGAGTATGTTGGAGCCATGAATTTCAATGACCTCGTGAGTTATTAATGTAGGTTATGGTGCAATGCTAAAATAACTGTAATATTAGATCTGACCAGTGATGGGGAGTAACTAGTTACATGTAACAGAATTATATAATTTAATTACAAAATAAATGTAACTAATCTATTACAGTTACTGAGAAAAAATATGCAAATAAATTACAGTTACTTAGGACAACAATTACAAAGGGTGTTACATCTGAATATTTTTTGAAAAAGCTAGGATATGTTGAATAATATAAATTTGCTGCTTTGCCTGTTTGTGATGTGCACGATGCCTCCTGCCATTTATAGGCTGTTTAGTAAAGCGATGCTATTCATGGCGAATGATAAAAATGCCTTCCAGTGCTAGGGGGAACAAAAATCCTCCAGAAATCAGAAAAGGGCACAAATATAACAGTTCAATGCAAAATATGTTTTGCCAGGCAGCTAATAAAATGCTATATCGACATTTTAATGTCCAACCTGAGGAAGCATCTGCAGGTATGTAACTTAGTTAACTGTAAGCAGTCATTAAATAAGGAAGGAAAGGCACCCTCAGAACGATCTCAAAGTATAAAGAGTTGCTAAACTCTGATTTTGTGGTGGCTGTGCTTTAAAATAAAATTACTATAATCTTAATTTAAGATCATGAAGGATTTTGAAAGTCTGACAGTATCAGTGTTGAGTACTGCAAGGATAACCCTGCCTTCTTTTAAATGTTTGAAAATGATAACAGATAAAAAAACATTTGTTAGACATTTAGAAAAGTAATCAAAAACTAATCAAGTGTAATAAGTTACATTGCTTTAATAAAGTAATTAAAATAGTTACACCACTTATTACATTTTAAATTATGTAATCTGTAACCAATTACATTTCCAAAGTAACCTTCCCAACACTGGATCTGACATGGTTACTAACCTTATTCAAGGAGGAAAAATGTTAGCTATATATTTTCTGTCAAAGGGTTCTTAAATAGAAGTGTGGCTGGTAAAGACATTTTAGCTAGCTAGCAGACTAGCTAATTTGTTATGAATGAAGATTAACATTGTTAAATAAACTACTGGACATACACCAAGCAATACAGAGGTAATTATGTCTTGAATACACTCTAGTGACATGCGGGAGGAGTAGCAATGCCTTTCCTACTTTATTTAATGACTGCTTAACTGTAAGTTATATACCTGCAGATGCTTCCTTGGGTTCGACATTGAAACCTTTGTTTTCGATAGCGTTTTAATAGTTAACAAACAAATTTTGCACTGAACTGTTATATTTGCGCCCTTTTCTGATTTATCAGCAGCAATGTGGATTGATGTGTGGATTGTGGATGTGGATTGATGTAATTGCCAGACATGCTGCGCTTCAAATTCAAACAACACTGAAAAAAATGTTTCATTCATCCAAGGGCCCTAAGGGCAAGTTATTTATTTTTCATTGGCTCAAGTTAAAAAATATAGATGTGAATCATTACCCTAAATTTTTTTAATTGGATGAATAAAACATTTTTTTTTTCAGTGAAGAGCAATCAAAAGCATCAGAATAGCATTGCATTAACAACCTTTAAATGGCATTGTGCACATCAGAAACAGGCAAAGCAACAAATTAATATTTATAGCTTTTTACAGGAAATATTCAGGTGTAACCCCCTTTTTAATCGTTAACATTTTGATAAGTAACTACTTTAATGACACATTTTTTTCTCAGTAACTGTAACGGATTACAGTTACATTTATTTTCTAATTAAATTTCGTAATTCCGTTACATGTATCTAGTTGCTCCCCAACACTGCCTGAGAGTGAGTACATTTTCTTTTAAAATATAATAATAACGATATAGTATAACAGAGGAATAGTGTTTTTATTGCTACTGTCGTATCATTTATCTATTTCACTCATTTATGCTTGATCACTGTCCAGGAACTGCATGAAAGTGTCCCATATTTGACTGAAATTATTAATTTGGGAAAACACACCATGGAAGTTAATCGGTACCAGCAACTGTTCGGTTCCCCACATTCTTCAAAATATCATCTTTTGTGTTCAGCAGAAGAAAGAAATTCATACAGATTTGGAAAAACATGGGGGTGAGTAAATGATGACAGAATTTTCAATTATGGGTGAACTGTCCATTTACCACAGTTTCTTCTTTTGTTATTACTCCCAATTCTCTCCAGCAGCAACAGGCGCAACTCGACTCAAAACCCAGTTGCCTCTTGTGAAATGGTCTGTTTCAAGTGATAAAATGTACAAACATTTTTACTCCACTATATGTATCTAAGCACTTCAGTTACTAGTTGCCTGTTCATTTAACTATAGCATTACTTGTGGTGTGGAGTTTGAATGTTTATGCAATCATTATATGGATAATTTGACTTTGTGGTGCTTGCATGTGTGTCTGTGTGTTTGCCGGCAGCCATATCACCCTGCAGTCCAAGACTGGTTACCCACTGAAGCTAAGCAGGGCTGAGCCTGGTCAGTACCTGGATGGGAGACCTCCAGGGAAAACTATTAATTATTATTTTTTTATTCTGTCTGAGCAGTCTTCATCCAGTGAAGTTCCTATTGTTGAGATGAATAAAAGAAAGCAATAGTATTTTTGAACACTTGTGTCTTTCCTGACCTGCTTTCTTCCCTCTTTCTCTTTAGGATGTCAAATGAGTTTCTATGAAGACTACCGATTTCAAGCAAAAACGTTTCCCTCTCCTTGGATTTATTATATTCTAAATTCTTAGACAATAAACTAAAAAAATTTAAAAAAAAAAATACATCTTCAAGTTTCAAGATGAAGAACAAATTTGGAACACCAAATTCAATATTCTAAAATTCAAAACGCAAAAATTCAGAGCCTACAGAAAGTGGGTCAGAGGTTAAGTTTCCAGTTTTCACATGGAAGAGTAAAGGGTCTCACTTTTTTTTTTTTTTTGTATAAACTAGGTCTAGTATGGAAGTGATTAGCATGCCTAAGAGTAAGCATCACACATAATTCAATAATAATAATTTGACCATTTCTAATATAGGGTTAGGGTGGGAACAGCCCTACATTGATGAATGAGGTGCTGTACCTTTAAGAGCGGAAACAGCTCCTGTTCGCTCCTCCACCCTCCCTTCTGTTCAATGACGCTTTACAGCATCGCTTTCACCAAACGAGACACGAACCAACTACAGGTACAAAGTCGTACTATTCTTTATTTTACGGATGTGTATGTATATGATTTGAATGCTTAGGTTTGTGGCCAGTACAATGCAGAGAGCGGGGCAGTTTCTCACCTGTCTCTGTGACGTTAGTTAGTGGCTTTAGCGTTAAGGAGGATGAAACAGCAACTGTCACAGTTTTGTTCAATTAAACGATAAAAGCAACAAGAAAAGATCGATGGCTCTTATATGTGAGCTTATTCCAGCTCTTTGAAATATCACTAATCTCAAATAAATTCAAATTACTCAAACTCAAATTATTCATGCTGCGTTTCATGGCGAAAGGTAGTCCATCAACATTTAGCTTGGCTTTTGTATCAATCTTAGGTATTAAAGTGATGTATAGATTGACTATGCAATGGAGATTTTGACATATAATTCCCTCGGGACTCCAGCAGCGGATGTGATGTGAGCGGAATCACCATCTGCAGCATCATCCGTGTGTGTGGACTGATCCACTGTAACCAGGCCACATCTCCACATAGCTAACATTATGATTTACTTTATCAAATATATATATCACATTAAGCATTAAACAGTAATGGACATTCATGCTGCATTTTAAAGAGGTAATATGCCAGGTCAACATAGAGGGATTTAACAGACTAAATTAAATAAATATATAATGTAACGTATAAAATATAATCAAAATAATAACATTAGGTACACTTTCCATAGCATTTGCCTCCAAGACAGTGAGTACACGTCTGCTATATGTCACTGCAAAGGCACCTAAACCCATACTAGACAGGCCTAGAAAAGGATATTATGAAATATATCAAATATTAGATGTTTTGCCCACACGTTTTAATTATCTGGTACATTTTTGTCACTTGTGCTGGAATCTTTCGCTTAAAATAACTAGTTAATTTTTGACTTTGGTGTTCAGTGTGTTATAGATTTGCTTTTCTATTCTGTTTCTATTCTTTTTAGGTTTGTAGAGCTTGTTTGACTCAGAAAATTATGGACCAGGTGTGATCTTTGTATATTTCACACAATCTCTTTCACCAACCCTCCGTTCTCTATCAAGATGGCATCATGTGTTTCCGGCTGCTCTCCAGTGGTGAGGTTCTGTCAGAAGCTGAACAGGCTGAAGACGCTGGAGGAGGACGTAATGGCAACGTCACTAAAACGTTGTCTGTCCACAGTGGACCTCGCACTGCTTGGTGTTGGTGGCATGGTGGGTTCAGGCCTGTATGTTCTCACGGGAACTGTTGCTAAAGACACTGCAGGACCAGCTGTAGTGGTGTCTTTCATCATAGCTGGAGTGGCGTCTCTCATGGCAGCACTGTGTTATGCTGAGTTTGGTGCCCGTGTACCAAAGACAGGCTCTGCCTACATGTTCACTTACGTCTCTGTTGGGGAAATCTGGGCATTCCTGATTGGCTGGAATGTAATTTTAGAGTATATGATTGGTGGGGCGGCAGTAGCTCGTGCATGGAGTGGATATCTGGACTCTATTTTCAATCATCGCATTCAGAACTTCACCGAGAGTCATGTGATGCGTTGGGATGTGCCCTTCATTGCTCATTACCCAGACCTCTTAGCAGCTGCCATCCTCCTAGTAGCTTCCTTTTTCATTTCATTTGGTGTTCGTGTCTCATCTTGGCTAAACCACATCTTCTCAGCCATCAGTATGGCAGTCATTGTTTTTATCTTGGTGTTTGGCTTTGTACTGGCCGACCCAGCCAACTGGAGCACTCAGGAGGGAGGCTTTGCCCCCTTTGGACTTTCAGGTATCCTGGCAGGAACTGCAACATGCTTCTATGCCTTCGTTGGCTTTGATGTGATAGCGGCTTCCAGCGAGGAGGCCAGCAATCCTCAGAGGGCTGTTCCTGCAGCGACTGCAATCTCACTAGGCCTAGCAGCCACAGCATATGTCCTGGTGTCCACAGTTCTTACCTTGATGGTTCCATGGCATACGCTCGACCCAAACTCAGCGCTCTCAGATGCATTCTTCAAACGAGGATATAGCTGGGCCGGGTTCATCGTGGCTGTGGGATCCATCTGTGGTGAGTATGAGTTAGTGGTTGACATATAGGTTTATCAATGGCCAGTGTAGACGTTTAGAGAGCAGGGTGGTTGATTTAATACCAATATACACAATTAAATGACAACAAAAGATGTAGCCTACCAAAATTCACTTCTTTTATGCAGTATTTACTTAAATTTCATTTAAAAAAATGGTAGAGGAAGAGATAATAATGTAGTCATATGAGCAAATTATTCAGTCACATCACTTGTTGAGGAAACGTCACATGCCTTTTTTGATGCGCTTTTAAGAATTTATTTGATAAATATGTTTCCTTCGTGGTTTACCTCTCTGTCATCTTACATATTAAAAAAAAAATCACCTCCAATGAGCATTTTTTTAAATGTACATTATTTATGCCAATTTGATTCACATTTTGGTGTTTCCATCCAACATTTTTATGCAATAATAATGCATTATTTCAAAATAACCTAATATTGGTTAATTATTTGGATTATTATTTTGATAAATTATATACATACATAGACAAATTTGTTTGAAAAAAAAAACTTCTATTCAGCAAGAATGCATTATATTAATCAAAAATGGCAGTAAAGATATTTATAATGTTATAAAAGATTTTTATTTCAAATAAATGCTGTTCGTTTAAACTTTCTATTCATCAAAGAATCCTGAAAAAAAGTATCACCGTTTCCTTAAAAATATGAATCAGATTCAGCACAACTGTTTTCAACATTGATAATTAGAAGAAATGTTTCTTGAGCAGCAAATCAGCATATTAGAATAAATTCTGAAGGATCATGTGACACTGAAGACTGAAGATGCTGAAAATTCAGCTTTGACATGTTCATATTGTCACATTGCCATATAAAAAATGTTTTAACTTTTTAAACGTTTTTTTTTTTTTTTTGGAAGACATGACTGAACTTCATAGCAGTCCCTATAACTGTTATGTTGATAGTGATGATCAAGTTGTATTGTTGTTAGATTTTAATAATGAAGACTATGGATGCACTGTGGTTTATACTGTTTCCTGACTAATTAAAACTGTCTAATCTTTCATCTAGCCATGAACACTGTGTTGCTCAGCAACCTCTTCTCTCTCCCACGGATCGTGTATGCCATGGCAGAAGATGGCCTCTTCTTCTCTGTCTTTTCCCGTGTAAACCCTGTAACCAAAGTCCCGGTGATCGCAATTCTAGTTTTTGGCAGCCTTATGGCAATCCTTGCCCTCATCTTTGATCTGGAAGCTCTGGTCCAGTTCCTCTCTATTGGCACTCTGCTTGCTTACACTTTTGTAGCGGCCAGCATCATAGTGCTCCGCTTCCAGCCAGATAAAAGCAGTGGGAGCTCAGGAGGAGGTGGAATCAAGACAGACGCTTCATCCACACCTTCAATGAACCAGTCAGGACAGCAGGTGGATCCGTCTGCGGTGACGAATGAG
Organism: Sinocyclocheilus rhinocerous; assembly: GCF_001515625.1. NCBI lineage: Eukaryota > Metazoa > Chordata > Actinopteri > Cypriniformes > Cyprinidae > Sinocyclocheilus > Sinocyclocheilus rhinocerous. The sequence continues at coordinate 6,870 of NW_015635536.1, forward strand.
ACCCAGACCTTTGCGCAGGACAGCGGAGAGCTGAAGGAGTATGAGTCCTTCTCTGATAAACTTCAGCTGGTGGAGCGGCAGAAGTCGGTGAAGGAGAGACGGGCTCCAGGCACACTGAAGGCTTGCTGGGAGCCGTATCTGGGCCGAATACTGGGGCACTGTGAGCCAGGCGAGGTGGTGGCGTTCTCTGTGCTCGCTCTGATGGTCAGTGGACTCTCTCTTTGTGCTGTGCTGGTGTTCGGGAATAACCAGCTGAATCTGCCTGTGTGGAGCTTCACCCTGCTGCTGGTCATCTTCAGTCTGGTCTTCCTGCTCAGTCTGGCTCTCATCTGGGTCCATGAACAGCAGCCCAATCACAAGACTTTTCAGGTGAGTTAAAATACCACAAAAATAGGGCTGAATAGACAACAGGCTATACAAAACCATTGCTATCATACAGTGTAAAAGTGAGTGAGCATGAATTAATTTATTTCCTTAAACATAGTTAAGTGTTAAATTCTTTGCATGTGTACATCTTAAAATATTATCATTGCCTGTTATTGAATATGTCAGCGATGTACGATTTGTTCTTTTGAGTCAGATCAATAAATCAGCTGAATCGGTTCAAAAAACATTTTGTGAACAATTTGTTTAGGAATAGGACTTGAGTTGGTCCGAACAGTTCTTGAATCAACAGTTTACTGACTTGTTGCTGTCTTTCTTGGAGTGATCTGGGTTAACAGCTCACAGACTCATTGAATATAGCTCTAGTGAGCTTATTGTAAGAACATTTGAAGCAAATTATATTTATGTTCTATGAATTTTATTATTTTTATGGGCATACCACAAACTGAACTGGAGTTTCAACATGAAGTTTCAGTACAAATCCTAATAAAAAACTGCAATAAACAGTAATATGTCATACATAAGGTACGTGTGATGAAGGAAAAGAATATATTTTTCTCTAACCAGTTTATTGAAACAAAACTTTTCAGAAAAAACAACAACAAAGATTTACAGTAATGATTTAGACTGTTGATCAGTAATATGTGTTTTATCATTCAGGTTCCTCTGGTGCCATTTGTTCCTGGCTTCAGCATCCTTCTGAATGTATTTCTCATGTTGAAGTTAAGTCCAATTACCTGGATCCGTTTCGCCATATGGGTTGCAGCAGGTACCAGTTCATTGCTCTTCACCTCTATTCTACCACAATATTGTGAATTACATAAATATCAATTCATCTCATTAAAGTCAATGAGCTGTCTGTGAATATAGCTGTCATAAAGAGAGAGTTAATCAAATTTCTGTCATCATTTACTCACCCTCATGTTGTTCCAAACCCATTTGACTTTCTTTGTTTTCTGAAACACTGGAAGATACCTTAAGCAGAATGTTCAAGCTGCTATTTTCCTTCCTTATTTTCCTACCAAAGATTTTGGCCACCGCCAACTGTCAAAAAGGAGGATTTTGTATTTAGGGTAGTCTGAGGTTCAGACTATAAAATGTACATACTGTTGCCTTGACAGATAAATAAAAACACCATTTTATTTTAATGGGTAAACAAGTTGAAAATATGGCTATAGATTGAAGGTTTAGATTTGTTTTGCTAGTTTTTTGGTCAAAGTTAATAGCTAAATGGTGACTGCTTCTGCATGTTCAAGCTCTTAAAGAGAGTCCAGCTTTTGTCTGTAGTTGCTGAACATTAATTGGCTATGCACTCATCTGTGAGAAAAGAAGATAAGCCCAAACATGATTATCTTCAGTTCCTGTCAGCACTGCTACAAACCATTTAAACAGTTAAACCATCCTACTTGCATAATCAAATTTGTCCCGCTGCTCTGTCACAGGTCTTCTGGTGTATTTCGGCTATGGTATCTGGCACAGTAAGGAGGGTTTGCGGGAGCAGCAGGGACAGGAAGTGGCAGCGCGTTACGTGGTCCTTCCCAGCGGCAGCCTGGTGGAGACAGTCCAGAACGTCCAGCCTGAAGGACACACTCTCAGCACACACTCACCAACCCACGACATTCCACCTGCCAGCAGATGATCTGATCATGCTGAGGTGTGTTTACAGTACACCTGCATGCCTGCCTGTTCTATTACTCATGATTTTCCTTCTCTTCAGTTTACTGACAACATGTCAAGATAAACTGTTCATCAAAACGATGGTTTGAAGGGATATTCCAGGTTCAGTAGCTTTTGTCAAATAATGTTGGTTACCACAAAAAATAATTTGGACTTCCCCCATTTCAATAGGCAAAAAAACAATAGGCAATAGAGGTAAATGGGACCAATTTTGGAGCAGAAATGTGTACCTTATTATTTTATAAAGCAATTCTTCTGCTAAAACTGTAGTATTTGAGCTGTAAAGCTGTTTAAATCATTTTTACAGTCATTTTAAGCATTAAGGGTTTACAACATTGCAATGTCATTGCAACAAAGTTGTAAAATTGTATATACCTTTACAAAGAAAAGCTTTATTGTTTACATCTTGTGACTATAATGTTGAAACGGTGAGTATTTTAATATCTACCAGTTGGCCCAAATCACTTACTTTGAAAGTGTCTCACTGTAATCCAGATTTTTGGCATTTTTTAAAGAAAATAAATTAAATGGATAGTCATTTTTGTGGTAATCAACATTATGCCACAAATGCTGTTAATTGGTCTTAACCTGTACTGACACCAACATATTTCTTTAAAGACATTGTATTGTATTTAAGCAACCATTAATCAACTACGGCCATTTATTTTCTTTCTTACGTACACAAACACACACACGCACGCACATACTTTGATGGCCATCATTTTAATTTAACAGCAGGCAGGAACCATGTGGATCATGTGAATATACTTAAACATTACTATATTTACACACCCATTATTTTTGCAGTCTGGGTCACAAACACACTCCTTAAACGCACACTAACCTCAGTGGCTCTGTTTCCACCATCTTTCTACATGTTTTGTTTTCCACTACGTCTCTGCACCTTATAAATATTTATTTTTATAATACAGTATAACTGTATATTTATTTATTTTTCAGTATATACTCAAACCAAGATCATGTTTTAAAGCAGCACTATGTAACTTTTGTCGCTCTAGCGGTTAATAAACAGAACTGCACACATCCCGCGGAAGAACATTCCAACCGGAGCTACTTCTCTAAGTTTATGTCTATGGCGATTCACGCAGATATGTGTTACTCCGCAGCGGTGACGAACCGACCAGGCTACAATAGTCCAAATATAAGTACTTATTATAAGTGTACCGTAGTGATTCGGAATAAGACAAAAACGCGGTTTGGAAGATGAATTCATGATGTACTCGCTCATTATATACATTTAGCAAATTTTGAACACAGAAAAAGTTACATAGTGCTGCTTTAATAATGTTAACTATTCATGGTGATTTTTTTCACGTTTTTCATGTGTGTTTGTACGATAAGCTCAGTATGAACTGCCTCTAAGTAACCATGTTTCATTTGTGTCCACTGCCACACCTCACTAAAAACACTTACCCCAGTGTTCACTAATCCTTATTCCCACACTCAGATCTGCACATCTCATGTGACATTCACACATACTAAACCGCCCTCATTCTCTCACATACTCGCTCAGTGTAGCGTGACAGAGCTGGAACATTTACTCAGAATTACCTGTGAAACTGGCCGTTTATTTTAGCAGCTGGGTCAGTGACATTTATTTTGTTTTTGTCCAGATCTATAAATGTATTTGAACATGCAATTCATACATATAGTGACTTAAGTATACCTGTTATGATGAGCATGTTTTTTATTTCTGAATTTAAAAAAAGAAAGAAAAAAGAAAAAACTTTTAATCCTGCTAGCCTGAGGAAGGTTGATTGACCGAAATGTTGCATAAATTAAAAAATATCATTGTGATACAACTGTCCTGATATCAGAATGAGGAAAAAAGCCTCATTAAAGGGATGAAATTATTAAAAAAGAAAAAATCTTTTATTCTAATATTTCTTAGAAAAAAAAGGCAGTGAAGTGGCTTTTTTAAAACACTGTACTATTTAAAAAGAGTACATTTCTAAGAACATGAAATTGATTTTAAATCAGACATTTAAAAAGGGTCCTTTTCTTTATTTTAAACACTCACAAATTTATTTGTCATTTTCCCAGCTCCAGGTGTATTCGAAATTGGGCTTTAGAATTTATGTTGACCTTAAAGATCAACTCATTTTATGTTGTTAGAATAGTCACAATTATAATGGCACACTTACAAACGCACATACACAGTCTTGAGAATTTCTGGCGTCCTGATCACCATTGTGCCCTTCTGAGCTCTTCAGTTTGTGTTGCTCCAAGTGGACTGTCCCTGTTAGTATTTAGGTTAAATTTGCTTTGGATAGGAACATGTGAGTTAATGACTAATAATAATTTATACTTCAATTTAACACAACTAGAATATTGACAAAAGCACAGAACAAATCGTTTTTTTAGTACAAGGACAACAGAAGAGTGCGTTTTATACGTAGTGGATACTGTTTGGACAGCAGATATTGTCAAATATGCCATACAAAAGCAAAGATAGGATATTCCCCTTCACAAGCCCCTGTAATCTCCCTCACCCCCTAGATTTACAGCATTCCCTCCCTCACAGATTGACCCAGATTATCTGTGTAGAGCGAGTCAGTGCAGCTGGAGAGTATTATTGTCACTCGGATAGCACTACACACATTCACAAGCATGATGAATGTCATTCTACGTCCTGCTGTTTCTGCTTTATCATGCTAACTCTATTACAAACATACTCACAACAAAGAACATCTAATCTCTCATATAAAGAATGAAAGTGTATCCCAAAACTTTTTTTTTTTGATCAATCACATCCACTCAGCATGTGAGATTTCAGTCAAAATGCACTTTACAGGTTCACTGGATGTACCAAAAGTTTCAACTTTATTTAGTGGTTTAAAATATAGTTAAGTAAGGAAGCATGTGTTTTTGTTTATGTATTTTGACTTGTATGTTTGTTTGTTTTTCATTCACACTCCAAACCCAACGCTGTGTGGAGTCTTAACCATACTGCTGTACATAATGACTACTAGATAGCACCCATGAGACTTTCATTAAATGACATTATCTCTGCAGCCAGTCTAACTTACTACACCTAACAAGCTGAACTAAGGATGTTTACACCTGGTATGAGCATCTAATCTGAAGTGGTCAGCTGACATAGATCTGCATTTTCATATGGTGCAAATATATATATGGTGCACAATAAATATCACACTGCTGTTATGAATCCTGTTATGAAAAATTGTTGTTTCATCTTGTCATTTTAATATAAGAAGTACTGAGGATTATGTGAAGCTTTGCTATTGTTTATCAATATGATTTATTTATTCTATTGTTGGTTGTTTTCTTGTAAAACTGTACATAGACGACAAAGTTTAAAACTTAACAAAAATTATTTAAACACAAAATTGTGTTGTTTGACAGCTGAGTATTTACATTCCTGCAAATGATTAACACTCTAAAACACTTTTTTTTGTTTTGTGTATACAGTAAATGTAAGGCTAAATACTCCCTCACACACTGCACTAGACTAATGGCTGGTCTTCATTTCACTGATGTGCTGATAAGAATAAAAGACAACATCACACCCATCCACTGCTTCAGATACAATGTCAGTACTCTCTTTGAGTGCACTGGTGTTTGTTCAAACCCTTTCAATTGAGGTTTGTATCCTCAGTCGTTTAGCAGCTGTCTTGACTTTGTATCTAAGCCTGTCTGCTAGTCCAGTTTGCTGTATAATCCACTTCACGTCTTTCTGGCAGCCAGACTTCGTTGTGTAATGCAGATATGAAGACTAGTAAATGAAGGCACAAGATCCAGTTAAGATGTAAATACTCCATTTGTGTTTGTAAATATAGCACACCTAACCAATGGCCTTAATGATGCAGATACTGAAGCATTCCCAAAGTTTGACATACAGCTACTGTAGACTATAGTCTTATTTGTAACTTTGTGGTATTTAATATTTGTTATTCAATCAAAGATGAAAATGATTATAAAGCTGAGATCTTGTTGTAATTTTGAAGCACCTCTTTTTTTGGCCTATCCTCTTTCTACATCTTCTGTATATCAGGTTGTGTTTGCTTTGCCCTGCTCACTTGCACTGTCATCTCTTTCAAAATATACAGCTTATTAAGAAATGTCCTCTTTGTTGTGTCACTGAACATATACCTCTATTTTGTGTCTTTGTAACATTCTGTTACGAGATTGTATCATGTGATGAATAAACGTTTTGAAGCATCATATGTTTCATTATGTTATTTATCGAATTTATGTGGTATTTAATGTTTTATTTAATTTAATATTAAATTACGAGAGAAAAATAATAGCAAACAGTTTTTCAATAACAAAAAAACATCAGGCATGACAGATGAGCCTATCAGTCAGGAATGGATTATTAGATTAAGCAGAATTTGTGAGGAGTCACATGGGATTTTTTCCCAATTACCAGTATGAACCACATGACCTCGGCTTAACTAGGTCTAGATACAGACTTTTAACATTTACTCTCACTAATGGTAGATGAAGTGTTACACGAAAGATGCAGCTACAAACCGGGATGTACCTAGACTCTATAATATGACACCCATCATGCGTCGCTGCACACGAGGATCCCATCAGTGCCACAGAACAAAACCCAGAGATTAAATTTCTCTTTAACATGCTGGGTTTGTCAGCCCTTTAACCACAATATTGCTTACTATTAATGTGTAATAGATTGTGTACTGTACCAGTGTTGTTTTAGTATAATGTATTTACTATTATAGTTTTTATTAATAATTGTATTTTTTTTTCATTTACATATTTTTTTAAGTTGTAGTAATTTCATTTTACTAGTTTTTATTACTTTTATTTCAGTTTTAGTTATTTTACTTCAAGTTAAACTAAATGAAAACGAGAAATGTTTCTTTGGAAAATAGCTGAAATAATATAAGTTTACATTTTTATATATTTTATTTAACATTTATTTTACAGGAAAACAAACAACAGAAAATGGACAACACTGTGTGTGCGGATATTACAACATACACCACTGATATGACCAATGATAACAAGGTTTCAATTTGACCCTGAGGGTTACCGTGACAACATGCCAACATACTGACTGAAGCCTTGGTCTGTAATAAAGCTATCAAGGTTAAACTTATGAATATATAAAAGAAAGAAATTACAATGATAATATGATAGCTGGGGTGTTGAGAGCCCAGATTTTTTTTTTTTTTTTCTGTTTCTTGTTTGTCAAATCAAATTTCTAAATTGCTACAGGCATATGCAGTAAACATATACAACATACATAAACGGGAAAGAAAAAAAGTGAAGGAAATAATAACCAGTACTGAACATTAATGAATGAGAAACAGCTGTAGAAATGTTTATAGAGTTGTAATATATGTATGCATTTTGCCAAGTCGATGGATGGAAGATTGATTGACTAGCATATACTCAAGTCAATCATATATACAATGACTTGCATATACTCTATATCTTCTGTGTTGAACATGTTTTTGTGAACAAGTGAAAACGTTTTGCATTAGTGCATTATTTTAAAATGTAAAAACTGGACAAAAAGGAAAAGGTACAATACTGCGTACTTAACGGCTTTAGTGAGGGAAAGAACTACAATTAATCAATATTCAATTTATAGTTTATAAACTGAATCTAGATTAATCTATATTCAATTAATAGTTTATACATAATTTACAGTTTATGTGAAGATTGTTTTAAGTTCACTTAAATTAAAAGTTGTTATATTTTTCAAAGTCTATGAAATGTTACAAATAATGGCTTTCAATTATACTGTAATGTTTAATGGCTTCAATTAATGGCTAAAATTGAAGGAAAAATACATTTAATCGACACATCAGTAGCAGTATTGGTATCGATGATACTGGCATTCATTAATAGAACATTAATAGTAAAAAATATGCTATTAAACGCAAATATTCAAAATATACCATCTTTATGTTCTCTCTATATTAATTTAGAGATTCAATGTGAAATTATGACAATATAAATATATCAAATTAATGTGATTAATCGCTAATAAAGTACAGAAAAAATAGCGATTCATTTAATTTTTTTAAACGACTGACAGCACTAAAAGTAAATTGGAATAATGCAAATGGATAGGATCGACAAAAGCAAATACCATCCAGGGTTGGAAATTAACAAGGGCTTAGGGCAAAAATACCATCAAAATGAACAGGAATGTGCCACAAATTCAACATAAGGGAGTAAAATCCCACACGCACAATTATACTAAATCTATTATGGCTTTCACAATTAAAGTGAAAATTAATGAAGTGTCAATTTGCAGCATTACATGCTGCATCAGATTTCTTTTTACACATTGCTTTTTGTAGCGTTGAGCATTACAACGACATTTCATGTTACACATTTCTGTTGAGCGTAAGAATTCAGTGGCCTTTTATGCAATGAATGCAATTACATTAATGATCAATATTACAATATCAAGGGAAAAAATTATAATTTGCCCTTTAACGAGAACCAATGAGGTTCATTCCTGCGTGTCACGCCTGCACATTTGAGCTTTAGTAAGAACCAGTGAGGTTTGTTCTTGCACGACAAGCAGGCATAACCTTCTGTTTGATTGCTGATCAATTATCATGTGAATAAAAGCCCAAATTAAAGCTGTTCATCATATAAAGTGATCATGTCTCTTCAGAAGACTTGGATTAAACTGCTTAATTCATATGGATTTATTAGTTGTTCTTTTTTATTAACATTCAGAGCGTCAGAGTTGTGGGTGAATAGTCTTTAAATTGATAGACAGAAATCTCTCAGGTATCATTAAAATATCTTCATTTGTGTTCCAAAGACAAACTCATTTCTAATGGGTTTGGAACAAACTAACCCTTTAAGGAAAAAGGCTTCAAATGACACAGCATCTAGAAAAAAATGATTTTTTTGCCACATCCTTTGCTTTTTCCACTGCTTCTATTTGCACACGCCGAGGCTCATCATCCACACAGACAACAGTCATTATCTCAGCTCTCAGCAGATGGTCCTCTAGCTGCTGACTGTCACAGTATCCCTCTCTCTTAAAGTTGAAAATGGAGTGCAGCAGTGCATCATTTAACACCACTCTCTGGTCTGTTCCATTGGGCTGTTTGATGGTTACATTGGCCTTGGCTCTGTTTTGAACATTTTCACACCTGCAGCTTTTTCTGCACTTGTTGCATTTAATACGGAACAACTTGGCATTTGAGAAAGAGAGCGTGGCACCGCATGAACAAATATATTCAAAGGTCAATAATGCCTCAGTGACCTTCCCTGAGACGACGGTCTCTTCAGACTCCTGTAGATTGTCTAAAGGAGTAAATGACTCCAGTGTTGTGAGTTCAGTTGAACAAAGCACATTTCCCTTGCCAAAGTCACAGATAGAAAGACTTTTAAATATATACCACTGATTGACGGTTACAATAAATTTCTCTGCTAAACTCAAGTGAACTTTTGCAGTGGTATCATACAGAATATAATGAGAATAATGTATCCCTTCTTCATTCTGCAGAATGCTGATTTCAGGCTGAATGTCTAAAATCTTTCCGGTAACAGTAACCTGAAAAAAAATGACATTATTTAGCCTTCAAAGAAAAGATAAAAATGACTGGTTTTGAATACTTATTGAATTTTTTAATGTTTTTTAAGTCTTTTATGCTCACCAAGGCTGCATTTATTTGATTACAGTATTATTGTGAAATATTATTACAATTCAATTTTTTTCCTTATATATATATATATATATATAAATGTAATTTATTTCTGTGATGCAAAGTTGAATTTTTAGCAGCCATTACTCTAGTCTTCAGTGTCACATGATCCTTCAAAAAGCATTCTTATATGCTGATTTGGTGCTCAATTATTATTGGTACTCAACTATTAATTATGGTTCCCATTATTATCAGTGTTGAAAACAGTTGCTTAATATTTGTGGAAATTATGATAACGTTTGCAGGATTCTTTGATAAATAGAAAAATAATTCAAAAGAAAAGCATTTATATGAAATATTTTGTAAAATTATAAATGTCTTTACTGTCACTTTTGATCAATTTAATCCATCCTTGCCGAATTTCGTTTCCCTTTTTATTTATTTATTTTTTGATTTGATTTCAATCTTATTCACTTCTGAATTGTAGTGTATCATGGCTTCCACAAAAATGTTAAGCATGCAGAAAAAAAAGTGTTTTCATCATTGATAATAATAAAAATAAATGTTTCTTGAGCAGCAAATCAGCATATTAGAATGATTTCTGAAGGATCATGTGACACTGAAGACTGGAGTAATGATGCTGAAAATTCAGCTTTGACATTACAGGAGAAAAATACATTTGAACTATATTAAAAAAATAAAACAGTCATTTTAACTTGAAATAATATTTCACATTAGTACTGTTTTATGGTATTTTTCATCAAATAAATGCAGCCTTGTTAAGCATCTTTCAACAACATAAAAAATCTTAATATTTCGCACTTTTGACCAGTATGTAACAAACCAAAATATGGTGCTTTATTTACTGACCTCTCTTAAGTGATTTGTGTCCTTTTTCACCTCTGCAAGAGTTAATGTATGTTGCTCCAGACAACTTTTGAAGGACAAGTGTCTCCGACGATGAGAGCTTTCACATTTTTGAGGGACCCTACAAGAAGAAGTTGGCTTCACATTGAATACATTATTTAAAACAAAAACAAATAGAGGGCATACTCATTATTTACTGTAATTTAAAAATACTGACTCCACAAACTACGGCACTTGTATCTGGATCTGATTACAATACTTTTACTTATATTGTGGACTGTATGTAAATAATACATTCACTGGCCACTTTATTAGGAACACCTGTTCAATTGCTCATCAACGCAAATATGTCAATAATATCAGCTAGAGGACCTTGAAGCAGCAGAAGGCCACACCGGGTCTCAATGCTCTCAGGTAACAACAGGAAGCTGAGGCTACAATTCACACAGGCACACCAAAATTGGACAATAGAATATTCGAAAAAGGTCACCTAGTCTGATGTGTCTCAATTTCTGCTGCAACATTCTGATGGTAGGGTCAGAATTTGGCATAAGAGTGATTCTATAATTGCTGGTACATTTGGTGTCCGAAGTCATTATTTTTTTTCAAATGGTTATATTTGTAATTATTTTAATACTGTGTTCCTCATTGTTATGTATTACAAGATGTTACAGTCCATAACAATTTTATATTTTTTGCAAAAAGTGTCTTAAATAGCTGAAAATCATGATTTCTTGTTGTCCAAATATACAGGAAATGATGTCACGTTCCCTCACTGATTAGATCTGAAGCACTGAAAAGTCTATGTGCTCTCTCTAAAAAAATATTTTAATCTAAAAAGTTCTTATACCAAGAGTTATTTTATAAAGTGTCAAATCTGTTACCACAATATCAAAAGGAAAACAGATTTTTTCATTGATCACACTTTGTGTTATTTAAAAGTCTTTTAATCATTATT
>NW_015635536.1:18550-21388 GCF_001515625.1 Sinocyclocheilus rhinocerous
GTCAAACTCTGTTACCAAGGTAGAGTAACAATGCGGTAACAGAATTGACAGTTCATCAGACAATTCTGTCAATTCTGTTACTTTACAATTCTGTTACTTAAAGGGTCAACTCTGTTTATGAACTATTTTCACAAAAAAACAATAAAATTGTTGTTTAAAATCTAATAAACATTATTGATTTATTTTTGCACCCACCCTTATAATATTTCAACATATTGGTACTCAGCTACTCGTCCACTGCGATGCGTGTTGCATTAGCGCAGTCATATCTGACTATAATGTCATATAGCCTATAACACGCTCTCACACGTTTATTATTTGAACATTTTGGGAGGAGTAAAATTTACATGTGTGGTTTCAACAACCAGATGGATTTACACTTGTCCAGTTTCATCTGGAATGCATCCCAGACCACCTCCTGAAGTGGTTTGAGCGATCGGATTTATATCCGTCTCGAATGCGTTTCGGAGGGCATTTACACCTGGCCTTTCCACGATCGGATAGCTGTCCGATCAGACAAAACGCATTAAGTGACCAGGTGTAAACAGCCCCTTACTGTGAACTGAGTCGCTCTGAGATGCACGTAGGCAATCTACACGCACGTAAATAATTAAAGCGCATATATTAAACCTGCATCGCATATATTTATTTAATTGAATCATAGCGTTTGTGAATTCACAATATTATTATGATTTTTAATGGGCTTAATATATCATGCAGCCTTGAAAATGGTCTAATAATGCGTTTCATGTATTTTGACGGTTAACGTTACTCGACACGGGCAAAATGCAATCGAGCATTTTTTATAATCGAGTAGGCTACTCGAACTGAATCGAGGAATCGTGACAGCCCAACTATACTCAAATGGTCTCCACAGTCAGATCTCAATCCAGTAGAGCACCTTTGGGATGTAGTGGAAAGGGAGATTTGCATCATGGAAGTGCAGCCAACAAATCTGCAGCAATTGTATGATGCTATCACGTCAATATGGACCAAAATCTCTGAGGAATGTTTTCAGCACCTTATCGAATCTATGCCACAAAGAATTAAGGCAGTTCTGAAGGCAAAAAAAACCCCATCCCGGTACTACCAAGGTGTACCTAATAAAGTGGTTGGTGGTGAATGTATATAAAACTTCCACCCTGAGTCCCTAACATTTGGCACCAGATCCACATTAAAAAAGCCAAATACTAGTATCAGTAAAACACCTATTCTTTTAACAAAACATGTAGTTACATGTAGGTTTAAACAAACAAGTTAGGCTACATACTGTTCAGTGTTGTGTGAAGGCAGAATTTGATAGTCATCACATGTCCCCTCTTTTACATCTGAGTGATTCTAATGCAGAAAGAAAGCAATAAAGGGAGTTATATTTATGGCACTTATATTTTCAAATTCAATTTAATGGAGAACTACACAGTTAGAATTAACGTGTTATTCTTACAGTGCAGAAACAGTTCCAGATACTCTGATATTAATTGAGGCAATCTTTCAAATATATATTATCATTAACAATAAAAATCTTTCAGACCATCTTTCTCACACTTACCTCAGGCAAAGGATAACCATCAGAGGGATTCTGCAAGACCACTGTAACTAAAGAGGCATAACATTATTTTCACTAGATGAAAAGAGATTATTCAACACATTTTATTTTACACATTTTACATATCACAGCTGTTAAAAAACAAAAAAAGAACAACTTGATGACACTTCCTTAACTTACAGTTTTGATTTATAGTTAGGTTTCCCTTCACACTTGTCTGGCTAATTGTTGGAGCACTGACTGGACTTCCTTGATCCGCTGAAGCAGTGACATTCAAATGTGAAGGAGTATGAGCTAAAATTGTCCTTACATGGTCCCTTACTGAGAGAAATTAGAAACAAATAACAGAAAACAGCACAAAAAGTACAGCACAATCAGTGATATTGGGGAAATTTACAGTTTACCTGTGCAACAAAAACTGATTGTTAACATGATAATATTGTAAAAAATAGAGTTGATTAATGATCATGTTTTAAGTTAAATGAATTCTCTATAAGCCAGGTGAAATACCCACAATAGACAAAATGTCATCAACTGACTATAAACTCAAACTTCCCAAATGACACCTATTCAGCTCACAGTTTTACATTCTTTCTTACCAGGTTTATTTTGCAAAGGAGTTGAACAAGGAGGTATGTTTTCTGATTCGAGGTCTTTTTCAACTGGAAAGATGTGAAGAAACAAAGAGAGGATGGAGACATTTTAAACAGCTTGACACAAATAAACAAATGAGAAATTTGTTGTTGTCACAAAAGGTTTGGGAAAAAAGATTCAATACGCACTATTATTGTCAAAAAATAGTCACTTTCAAACCAAACAGTTTTCTGATGGTCAACTGCAAATCTGCATTCAAAATTACAGATCTATCATCTACCGTGGCCGAGAGTGCTCAACACGCTGCAACTTCACAAAACACAACCGCAGTAAAGATAGTTTGCGGTTTGATATTCAGATTTCTTTTGGCTATAAATACACAGCGCGCTGTCATAGACATGAAAATAAAACCGAGTGTCGTTCTCCATGATTTGTGAATTCAGGTGACGCTGTCCTCCGGGCCGAAATCAGTTTTTTTTTTCGTTGCGACTCTCAATTTTATAATGTCTATAGCTCCAAAAGTTGGACACTTAGAGGATTGAAACCGGTGTCAATTTCACCAGCTCGATTTGTGAATTTTTTCACAGTTAAGCTCTTGTCCGTAAACCCCTTGGTAAGTCCGCTATAAGGAATGTGAAAAATAGGCGTTCTTTATGTTTAACGTCTATTACCAATAAAAACGCAGACTGCTCGAATAC
>NW_015635536.1:21528-22061 GCF_001515625.1 Sinocyclocheilus rhinocerous
AATTTCACCAGCTCGATTTGTGAATTTTTTCACAGTTAAGCTCTTGTCCGTAAACCCCTTGGTAAGTCCGCTATAAGGAATGTGAAAAATAGGCGTTCTTTATGTTTAACGTCTATTACCAATAAACGCGCAGACTGCTTGAATACAAAAACATTGTTTTTGGGTCAAACTCGATTTGTGAAAACTTTCCCAAACGCAGTTTATCGCGTGTCTTTGTTTCTCTTTGCACTGCTCTTTTTTTCTTCTGTCATAATGTCATACGTTGCTGTTCCAGTGAATAATGGTTTTCCAAGCCATTAGATAAATCATACACGGCTCTAATAGACTATTGTGATTTGTGTAATCTTTCACAATATAAAGGTTTGGTTGTTTTACCTTACCTTTTATGAGTCCTTGGCTTCTATTTTCTGTTTTGCTAAAGGTTTCACAGTAGTTTTTGTCATTTAACCCTTCCCTGAGCCCTTAACTTAATTATTCTGATCTGTGGTAACTTTCAGAGGGAAGTACGGGTCAGCTGACCCTTCCCTGGGTCA
>NW_015635536.1:23052-41021 GCF_001515625.1 Sinocyclocheilus rhinocerous
TCAAGCGGGTAAATATGACCCGGTTTCATTCCCTTAAGGTTCCAACTTTTGGGGCTATAGGCATTTTAAAATTAAGAGTCGCTACGAAAAAAAAACTGATTTCGGCCCGAAGGACAGCGTCACCTGAATTCACAAATTATGGAGAATGATATTGGGTATTATTTGCATGTCTATGACAGCGCGCTGCGTATTTATAGCCAAAATAAATCTGAATATCAAACCGCAAACTATCTTTACTGCGGTCAAAAACCGATGCAAATAGAAAAAGCAACAGCGTCCTAAATAAGAAAACATCTTCATCAGTTTAAAATACTGATGAAATACTCGCAACACAACCAAATACAGAAACACGCTGCAAATGCTCACAACACACGCAAATAAAGAAATGCGCTGCAAATATTCACAACACAAACAAATACAGAAACGCGCAAGTAGCACAGACCACAACAAAACGAAAATTAACCATGTTACATTTTTTTGGCATATTGATTAGCATTTGTATAACCACAGTTGTACAAATACCATGGTTAAACTATGGTTAATGTAGTAAATCCATGGTTAATTTGTGCATGATTACAGTAACCATTTTTTGTTTTAATTTTTTATATAATAAATGTATTTATTTATTTATTAATTAAATAATTTGAATAGTAAAACCACAGGCTATAGTTAATTTTTGTAAGGTAAGTTGTAAAAGTAAGTTAGCCAGCTTACATAACATTACAGTAACTGTGTATTTCGTAAGCTTATTTATATCCACAAAAAAAGAAAGAAAGAAAGAAAGAAAAGCGTCACCTGAATTCACAAATTATGGAGAATGATATTGGGTATTATTTGCATGTCTATGACAGCGCGCTGCGTATTTATAGCCAAAATAAATCTGAATATCAAACCGCAAACTATCTTTACTGCGGTCAAAAACCGATGCAAATAGAAAAAGCAACAGCGTCCTAAATAAGAAAACATCTTCATCAGTTTAAAATACTGATGAAATACTCGCAACACAACCAAATACAGAAACACGCTGCAAATGCTCACAACACACGCAAATAAAGAAATGCGCTGCAAATATTCACAACACAAACAAATACAGAAACGCGCAAGTAGCACAGACCACAACAAAACGAAAATTAACCATGTTACATTTTTTTGGCATATTGATTAGCATTTGTATAACCACAGTTGTACAAATACCATGGTTAAACTATGGTTAATGTAGTAAATCCATGGTTAATTTGTGCATGATTACAGTAACCATTTTTTGTTTTAATTTTTTATATAATAAATGTATTTATTTATTTATTAATTAAATAATTTGAATAGTAAAACCACAGGCTATAGTTAATTTTTGTAAGGTAAGTTGTAAAAGTAAGTTAGCCAGCTTACATAACATTACAGTAACTGTGTATTTCGTAAGCTTATTTATATCCACAAAAAAAGAAAGAAAGAAAGAAAGAAAGAAAAAAGCTAAGAAATGTATGATCAGGATGTTAAAATAAACAAAAATCTTTTCAGAGCAAACATTGATAAATATGTCCCAGCCATGTTCGTCACTTTGCGGTTCCCTTAAATATTTTCGATGTAGTCTGTGCCTCTATTTGCAGCGCTTTTCTTTATTTGTTTGTATTGTATTTGCAGCGCGTGTCTTTATTTATTTGTGTTGTGAGCATTTGCAGCGCGTGTTGTCAAATTGATGAATATGATTTCTTAATTTGCAGGTGTTTTTTCTATTTGCCTGTGTTTTTTGTTTTGCAGCGCGTTGAGCTCTCTCGGCCACCGTACAGATCACATAATAGTTTCCTTTTGAAACGACTGGATAAATGTACAGTAAATGAAACCATACCTTACCTTAGTCTGCGTCTAGAAAAATATAAATAAGAAATAAAAATACCAGTAGTGTATAGCTGTGTATTCCTTTGCTTCAGGCACATCAGTGCAATGCACAGACAACTAATCAAGACTGTCTATTTAGCTTTGTAAAATCAGTTGATGTGAGATGGTGGCATTGTAAAAAATACCAATAATGGGCTCACAGTCTTTGTGAGGTGAGCATTACCTTAGTGTTAAATAGGTATTACCTTAATTTAACTTACCTTTGGACTTTTTATACAAACATTTTCCTGTTTCTGATTTTCGTTTGTTTTTAGATCCAGCCGTTCTCTTCATTTTACGCTTCATGGATTAAATTCAGATCCTAAACGACAGGTGCAGGCTTTATGAGTGAGGAGCTGCAAAAATAGCCGTTACAGATTACAGAAACAAGGAAGTAATTAGATACTTCGTATAGTGCAGAAAATTGATTATTTAGATAGCATTATGTGTTTATTTAGTACTGTGGGCATGTTTTATTGTGATCATCACGAATAGCACAAGTCCGTGATGTAACATACGTCTTTGCACATGTTAATAAAAAAAATACATGCAGGTAATAATAAAAGCAAAAAGGTAACTTTTGCATCATCCGTTGCGGTTTGTTTATATTTTCTTCTAGTGCAACAGCCACAGAATGTCTAAACATGTTCAGTTTGTTCATAGTAGTAGTAGAAAAATGTGTACTCACGTGTCACGCAGAAACCACATACGACGAAATCTTAATTTAACTTACTGGTTGAAGAGCCCAAGTTAAAGCCAATAAATGAATAAAGTTATGCAACAAACGAGCGCAAAACCCCCACGCATGCACGCACTACAATATTCAAAAGAAGAGAAAAGCGCGGGAACCCAAACACTACAGGAAACATGACGCAAGAGGTCGAGGATTTTTACTTTCGTTTTGTACAGTGAGTATATATAAGGTCAACATCATACAAATGAACAACACAAATGTTACATTAGTATCTCAATCTCCAGACTACTGATTTATATAATATTATGTGTATCTATTATAGATCAGTGCTCCAGTGTCCAGACCTATGAGATCACTTCCTCCTGCGACGTGTGCCTGCAGAACGGATGCGAGCAGCCTGACGGATGTTCATGTATCTTTCTTCTACATCTACATCTTGCTGGAGAGAGAGGCAGAGAGTCTGATGATGAAGAATGGATGAAGGGGAGGTGCTAGAAGGGGTGCTAGGGTTGACCAGGGGTCCCATCACTGGAGCTTCTCTGCTCCTGTCTATCTCCACTATCCCAGAGTCTGAAGATCTTTGTTTCTCCTCTCTGTCCTTCAGTCTGGTTAGACTGTTACTCAGGGTGATGTTCTCCTGCTGCAGAATCCTGATCCTCACTGAGTTTGCCTTGAGCTGCTGCTCCATATCACACATCACATCACCTGTAGCTGCGACACACACAGACAACTGGTTATGAATGACAGTTAGGAGAGGGAATCACAAGAAATGTAACCATTTTAGTTCCTCTTCCGAAAGGTATTTGTTTGTACAGACTTTCAAATGAGGTTTTGCAGTCTTTTGAAAGAGGCGACATCAATGCAATCCAATAATTGGCCTTTGTATAAGATAATAATACTAAAATGTGTTAACTTATTTTTTAATACTTCTGACAGAAATACAATTATTTAAGCCTCACAGGCCTTATGCACAACTAAACATAAGTTGTAAGCTGTATGATTAATTCACTGGAAAAAAAATGTCTCATAAAAGTTGTTCGTTAGAGAATCAATCTAGTTTTGATTTACTGAAAAGAACAAACTCAAGAGGGAACATTATGTTCACGAATCAGACGACAGTGGTCGTGCTGTATGTGACTTGTTAGAGTCATACATTGGGGAAATGCTGATGTTTTTTGTTTACTATACATCCGGCTCATAGAGTTCTTCTTTCAGGTAACTGGACTACACTGGTCACACTGCATGTTTGTGCACTTAAAAGGATCCAGTTCACAAGAGTCATTTGTTCTTGAATCGGACCTCACTGGTTTCTGTATGTTTTGTGCTGTAGATTCAGTAGCAGTGCTCCTGAAAAGTATAAAGCAGATTAGTGCCCACCCACTTCTTCAGCAGAACAGCATTCTAGCATACTACTGTTACTCATACTCTTGCTGATCCAAACACAGACAATGCCAGAATATACAGTGCATACAAAACCAAATGCTATTTTCACTTACTCTGTTCACCACAGTTCAAATGTTTTACCTTTAGTACAAATAACATTCTTGTATTTAGACGTTGTAACATCTAACACTATTTGTCTGTGTAAACGAGATGCTACTGTTGCTACTAACAAACAGTAACTACCATTATTTACACTGTATAAATAGCCACTGGCTTTAAAACATGGAACTGCTTCTGAAGAAGAACCTGTTTTTCAACTCTAGTGGCATGAGTGGTCACCATCCTACAGATGAAGTCAAAAGTTTACACACACCTTGAAGAATCTGCAAAATGTT
The DNA here is from genome assembly GCF_001515625.1 of Sinocyclocheilus rhinocerous. NCBI lineage: Eukaryota > Metazoa > Chordata > Actinopteri > Cypriniformes > Cyprinidae > Sinocyclocheilus > Sinocyclocheilus rhinocerous. The sequence continues at coordinate 27,397 of NW_015635536.1, forward strand.
AATTATTTCACCGCAATGAGAGGGATCATACAAAATGCATGTTATTGTTTATTTAGTACTGACCTGAATAAGATATTTCACATAATTAAGACGTTTACATATAGTCTACAAGAGAAAATAATAGTTGAATTTATAAAAATGACCCTGATTCTTAATACTGTGTTGTTACCTGAATGATCCACAGCTGTGTTTTTTTGGTTTAGTGTCAGTTGTTCATGAGTCTCTTGTTTGTCCTGAACAGTTAAAACTGCCTGCTGTTCTTTAGAAAAATCCTTCAGGTCCCACAAATTCTTTGGTTTTCCAGCATTTTTGTGTATTTGAACCCTTTCCAACAATGACTGTATGATTTTAAGATCCATCTTTTCACACTGAGGACAACTGAGGGACTCATGCAACTATTACAGAAGGTTCAAACGCTCACTGATGTGCCAGAAGGAAACACAATTCATTAACTTTTGAATTTGAAGATCAGGGTCAATTTAACTTATTTTGTCTTCTGGGAAACATGTAAGTACCTTTTGTAGCTTCTGAAGGGCAGTACTAAATGAAAAAATATTATATTTAGGCAAAATAAGAAAAATTTACACATCTTCATTCTGTTCAAATGTTTTCAAGTGTATGTAAACTTTTGACTTCAACTGTATATGATTTTGAATGCGTGTGTTTATCTCACTCTGTGGTGCTGCTTGTGGATTGAGCTCAGGAAAGGCCACAAGTATCCTTTCTCTCTGGGAGGCTTCTTCTAGCATCTGTTTCAGATGAGACACACTCTCCTTCAGTTCTGTGATCTGTGTTTGCTGCTGCTGTTTCTCAGTACTCTGTGAACTACAGTGGGACTGCAGAGAAAGAAACACTTAAGGTTTACTTTTATTGGTGTGGTCTAATGTAGTCAGGCTGATTCAGTCATACTAAATATTTTTGACCGAGTTCTTTTAAATGTTACCTGTTGCTGTGTGAACTGCTCCTGAAGTGCATCTTTTTCTTGTATGATCTGTGTGAGTTTGTTTGCAAGATCAGCTTTTTCATCCTCACATTCTTCCAGACTGCTATGTAGATCTTCAGTCTGCTGAACCAGCACATCCAGATGCTTACGCAGAGCTGCCTGTTTCACTTGAAGCGCCTGTGCACAAAATGTTTCACAGTCGAATCAAATAAAAATCACATCTCATCGTTTTCTCATTGAATATTCTGTTTTACTTGGAAATGCATCATGTTATGGAAATAAACACACCTCATGTTGGCGTCGCACACTGTGGTTCTTGGCACTCTCTTTGTCCAGCAGTGTCTGTGTACTTCTGAGCTCCTTCTCCAGGTTTTGCCTGCTCTCCTCTACCTCTCTTAACATGTTCTCCAGTGAATGTAGACGACGAACCTCCTCCTGTAGTGTAGCCCTCTCATATTCTATACAACAAAAAAGCCATTTCTTGTTATCCCAAAACCATTCCTGCAGGCCTTTACTACATTCTCTAATTCAGGGGTTTCCAAACTGGGGTCGAGCGATCCCCAGAGGATCATAGAGGAGTGCCCTCAGAAAATTTGAGAGAAAACCCCCCAAAATATGAAAGTATTTATTAGGACTGTGTAACCTAAGCTATTAAATATGTTTAAATTAATATTTTTTAAACACATTTATAGAATGTACTGTTTTGTTCTGCTTTCTAAAGAAATCGATCACAGTTTTGCAGTAGCCTATAAAATAAAGACCAAACCTGTCTATCGTTTTGTGAAAAATAAATCAATCCTTCCTTTTGATATACAGTGCCTTGCGAAAATATTCATACCCCTTCATTTTTTTCACAATGTTGTTAAGTTGCTGCCTTATGTTAAACTGCTTTAAATTACTTTTTTCCCACATCAATCTACACTCCATACACCATAATGGTAAAGCAAAAAACAGGGTTTTAACATCTTTGCAAATTTATTAAAAATAAAAAACTTAAATTATTCCATTGCATAAGTATTCATCCAAATTCATCAAGTATTCATACCCTTATCTGGGACAGTTGAAATTTAGCTCAGGAGCATTCATATTGCTTGTAGATGTTACTACACTTTGAGTGAAGTTAACCTGTGGCACATTCAATTGAATGGGTATGATTTGGAAAGGCACTCAATAAAAGGTCTAACAGCTGATAATGCATATCAGAGCAAAAACCAAGCCCTGAGGTCAAACGAACTGCCTGTAGAGCTCAGAGACAGGTTTGTGTCAAGCCACACATCTGGGGAAGATTTCAGAAAAAAAATCTGCTTCATTGAAGGGTCACAGAAGCATGTAGTCTCTGTTACCCTTAATGGAAGAAGTTTGAAACAACCAGGACTCTGCCTAGAGCTGGACATCTGTTCAAACTGAGCAACTGATGGAGAAGGGCTTTGGTTAGTGTGGTGACCAAGAACCTGATGGTCACTCTAGTTGAGCTCCATGATCATATGTGGAGACAGGAGAAACCTACAGAAGGACATTCCAAGCATCATGTTTGAAGGAAACCAGGCACTGCTCGTCACCTGCAGAGTACCACCTCAAAAGTAAAGTGTGCTGGTAGCAGCCTCATGTTGTGGAGCTGTTTTTCAGCGGCAGGGACCGAGGGACTGGTCAGAGTAGAAGATAAGCTCAATGAACCAAAATATTGAGTTAGCCTTAATGAAAACCCAGTCCAGAGTATTCAGAACCTCAGACTGGGCAGTTCACCTTCCAACAGGACAATGAACCTAAACACACAGCAAGAGTGGCATCTGTGAATGTCCTTGAGTGGCCCAGCCACAGCCTGGGATTGAACCCAATCAAACATTTCTGGAGAAACCTGAAAATGTGCATCTGCCCCCATCCAAACTGACAGAGCTTGAGAGGTGAAGAGGTGAGGAGAAGAATTGCAGATAATTGCCAAATGCTGATGATCAAAGCTTGTAGTATCAAACAAAAAAGACTTGAGACTGTAAAGGTGCTTCAGCGAAATATTTAGTTATGGGTATGAGACAAATATCACTGCAACACTCCACTGATCTGGGCTTTATGTCAGAGTGGCCAGATTCAATTTTCTCCTCAGTGAAGACACATGAAAACACACTTGGATTTTGCATAAAAACACCTAAAATGTTTAATAACAGTTTTTATTAGTGTTTGAGTTTCTACTTGCTCACTTGAAGTTGTAAGGCACTATTAGATGTATAAACCTGCTCTGAAATATTTATTTTGAGAAGCAATGCATTTAAATTACTTTAACTGTGGGTAGAAAACAAGGACTTTTGTCTTTGTATTAACATTCTTAATATTTTTCTCACACAGTATAAATAGCTCTTTATATATCAAATTTAAATTACTTGCAAAGTGGTCATCATATTTCAGGGTCATTGACATCAAAAATGTATTTCATATCATATATTTACTAATTGCTATGAGAAAGATAGGTTCATTTTATATAATTTTATATGAACATTTATGTATTTTAAACTACTGCACAAATCAAAGCTTTTAAACATTTTATTCCAGTTGCTTCCGGTGGCCAGTACTTGATGATGTCCTGCTTACCAAGACTCTGTTTTGCTTCTGTTTGCAAATTCAGTTCTGCCGTGAGTTCAGAATTTCGGTCCTCCAACAATGTTATGCCTGTGAATGAAAATGATTATTACTTTATATTCTTTAACTGTTATATAAGAATTTTTACATATGAGTTTAAAGAAACTCCCACCTCTCTTTAACTCCTCCTTCTCCTGCTTTAACCTCCTTACTGTTTCCTCTGCCCTGGATTTCACTTCCTGCATTCTGCACTCCCACTCCTCCTCCATCTTCCTCCTCTCCTCCTTCTCTCTTTTGACCGTTTCTGATAGCTGTTTTCTCAGCTTCTCTCGCTCCATCTCTGTCTCTTTCAGCTTCTTTTTCAGCGGCTCAACAGTTTCTCTCACCTCCAGTTGAAAAAGAACAGTCATGAAAATCAAATGAGTGAAATAATCAAAATAAATTGACAAAAGTGTAAACATCCAAACAAAAAAATTTATTTTCTCATGCTTTCTGATGGGTGGACACAACCCCTCACCTCCAGGACATGTTTCCCCACACGACTCATATCTCTACGCTGCTCACTTGCCCATTGGGAAATGTCACATGCAGACAAGCGGCCCAGCTGCTGCGTTTCCTCCACAGCTTCCAGGAAGCCCTGAATGGAGCAAGGCAAACCCAGAGACTGGCACAGTGACACTAAAGCATCACTGCTCTCCTTCATAACCGCCTGAACACAAGCACAGGCCTCACAGGGCACCAGGGCCGACTCTACTGTCTGACAGCCCACGGTGTGAATAGACACACAGGAGCCTGCAGCGGACGCTCTCTCATGCTGGAATGTTGCTGGAGTTGAAGCTGGGGTATTTGTGGTGGTTTTCTGGATGCTGGTCATGGAGGTGCTCTGTGTCTTGTGTGTGTTAATGGTAGTAGTGTTTGCTGCTGTTCTGGTAATGGATGGACTTTGTTGAGATGGAGGTTGCTGTCCATTACTGGTACTCTGCAAGAAGAGACCCTTTAGCAAGGATAATATTTGATAGGCGTTGATCAAGTGTTTTGTGTTTTGTCTTTATCATCCTTCTTACCTCTTTTGCTTGTTGACAGCTGAGCTGAAGTAGGTTCCTCCAGTAGCATTTGACCACAGGACCAATGGAAACAGAGGTTTCCTTTTGATCAGATGACAAAGCTCTCTGCTTTTCAAGCAACAGCTCAGCATGAATGTTAAAACTCTGAAGAAGAAGCATTAATCTTTGACAAACACACAAATGAACATAATGATTTGGGGAAAATAAAACGATACATTTAACTGTTTATGTTACATTATATAATGCATTAAATATAATTATGCATTATAAGTTATTTCACATTTAAACACACACACAACATTAATTTATATATATATACACGACAAGTGACAATGATGTTAGTTCAAATATTAACGTGCAATCGATATAACTACATAAATATAAAATATATGACTTAATTTTTATATGTTTTTATAAATATAAATATAAATAATTAAAAAACATACATTTGTAGTGTTTTCACGAAACAGTACAAATTAACTACCTGTCAATCAGCAACTCTTGCAGGACTATATGGGAGTGCTGACTGAACTCTTCATCGCCATCCACATAATCATACTCTTCTAAAAGGCTGACCAAGTCCAGATTACATGATAGTTTATCGGGAAACTTCCATGATGGGAAACGGACTGGTCCAGTCTTAGAAAACACATCCAGAACCGCTCCCTGTAAATCAATAAGATCTCTGCGAAGACTGTCGATACAGTCCTGACGACCTAACAGATGAGTCATAGTTCTGACTGAATCTACTTTTGTTCTTTAATCGTTTGAGTTTTCGGAGCAGGAACATGTGCATTAGCTCTATTTACATTAGGTTTCCATAGTTGCTTGTAGGCAGAATCGTTCCTCTTCAACTACATTTCCCACAATCCCCATTGGCCTTGCTACCGGAAGTGATTTTGTTTGTCGTCTTCTGTTGTGTGGCGGTTGGCGCAACGAGAGGTTGGTGAAGTTTTATTCAACTGTACATAGAAATGATATTATTTCAGTAATTTTCAAGGCTTTACGTTGTCTTTTGTCCAACAAATTACGCTTTAAACTGACAATAATTCTTTATTTTTCTTAGCGTATTTGGTTCGGCCTGAGAAGAGCGTGTAGTGTCGCAGTCATGCCGCCTGGGCCTGTGCAGATCATGCAGCCGGAGCTAAATAACAAGGTATGAAGCGATCATTTGTTGATATCTGTTCTTTTATAGACAGTACTGGATAAATTCATCTGACTTCTATTCACTTACTAACATATGTGTCTTCCATGAACAAACGGACATGTTATTGGACCATAGTATTGCGGGTTTGTAGATCGTGGTTTGAGTAGGGAAATGAATCGACCTCCCCTACCACAGCTTGAGTCTAGTCAGAACTTTTATAATAAGTAATATATTTTTCTATTACGTTCCTTTTGCATAGCCCAGCTATTATTGCATTTATTAAGTAAATAAATTACTGCCAAATATTATTTCTTTCATCATTCCTAAATAATATTGCATTATATATGTATATACTGAATGGACTGTTCTTGGCCAGATTAAGCTATAGTAGGCTATGCACCAAAATTAATGCCAGTAGCTGAAATTTGGCTTGTGATTGTTGTGAAGCACCAGATTAATTAAGCTATGCAATGTTTTAATCAACAGCCCGAGGACCAGAAGGAAGAGACTCCAGCCACAAAGCCCATTGTTGGAATCATCTACCCGCCTCCCGAAGTCCGAAATATTGTTGACAAGACTGCCAGCTTCGTGGCCAGGTTTGACATTATAATGTAGTGCAAAATTTCTTTGTTGTACTTTGTTAAACTAATAATTAACCACTTTTTTTTTGTTTATAGGAATGGACCTGAGTTTGAGGCCAGAATTCGACAGAATGAGATCAACAACCCAAAATTCAACTTCCTCAACCCCAACGACCCTTACCATGCCTACTACCGCCACAAAGTCAATGAGTTCAAGGAGGGCAAAGCTCAGGAACCATCTGCAGCTGTGCCTAAAGTCATGCAACAGCAACAAGCAGCTTCACAGCAGCTTCCTCAGAAGGTCAGGAACCTGTCAGTGATTTACAATACACCAATAACATTATTGAAATAAAACCAGTCAAGCCATAATCTAGCAGTCTGATTTAAAAGTCTTTCAGATCTAAATCTGTTATCCAGTACTTACACATCTTTGTGGTAATTTAGGTTCAAGCACAGGTGATCCATGAGACGGTGGTGCCCAAGGAGCCTCCACCTGAGTTTGAGTTCATTGCCGACCCTCCCTCCATCTCAGCCTTTGACCTGGATGTGGTGAAGCTGACCGCACAGTTTGTCGCCCGAAATGGCCGACAGTTTCTCACACAGCTGATGCAGAAGGAGCAGAGGAACTTCCAGTTTGACTTTCTACGACCACAGCACAGCTTGTTCAACTACTTTACAAAACTGGTGGAACAATACACAAAGGTACGGCATCAATACTCAGGACAATTCAGATTGAGGTGGCTAAAGAGAGCTGGGTATTATGGGAAACATTATTACATGTACAAGTTATTCAAGTGTGACATTAAATTCACTTAAATGATTGGCTTCTTGCAGGTTTTAATCCCTCCAAAAGGTCTTCTGCTGAAACTAAAGAGGGAAGCTGAGAATCCACGTGAGGTCTTGGACCAGGTAATTATAACAGCCATTCCAGATCACACATAGTGGATAAGATGTCTACATAAGATATGCCTAATATGACGGTGGTGTATTATGTTGATTCAGGTGTTTTAAAACCAATAGAGAGAATTTACGGTGAATCAAAGAGTTTTAGATATATTACATGCCATATTATAAGCAAATACACCACTTCATTCCCCAATATTTTAGGTGAGGTATCGTGTGGAGTGGGCCAAGTTCCAGGAAAGAGAGAGGAAGAAGGAAGAGGAGGAGCGAGAGAAGGAGAGAGTGGCTTATGCTCAGATTGACTGGCATGACTTTGTGGTGGTGGAGACTGTGGACTTCCAACCAAATGAGCATGGTGAGCATGTGTAATTAACACAGTTTATGTAATTTTAGATATTTCAGAATGTTTATTATCACAAACATACTATTGCATCAGAAGAATACTTGTGATTTTTCATGGCAAGAAATTTCCTAAATCCCAAAGCCAATTGCTTTTGTTACAGACACAATCTCACTTTTATTGTAAGATCATGGAGAATTTTTTTGTACTATACCAATGAAAATGTTATTATTAATATAATTTACTTAATATTTGTCCATATTAATCAAATCAAATACATATTTTTAAAATTATATAAATTAATAAAATAATTTATATAACTATTATGCAAATTACAGGTAATTTCCCTCCTCCCACAACTCCTGAGGAGCTGGGTGCTCGTATCCTGATCCAGGAGCGCTATGAGAAGTTTGGAGAGAGTGAGGAGGTGGAGATGGAGGTAGAGAGTGAAGATGAAGAGGATGAGAGAGAGCGCAGGGTGGGCGGACACGCAGCTCAGCTGGACCAGGACACACAGCTGCAGGACATGGACGAGGTGAGACAATTAGGGTGATCATGCCAAAGAGACGAGGACGATTTAGTCATGCTTACTTTAAGAAGTTCCATGTTCACATATGAAAATAGATGAGCAGTTTGTAGAAATGGGTTAACTATCACTCTGACTGACTAGTATGTGTTCTTCCTCTCTCAATAAGGGCTCTGATGATGAGGATGATGGCATGAAGGCTCCTCTCCCCCCTGATAACCCCCTGCCACCACCTCTGCCCCCCACCCCGGACCAGGTTATTATCCGCAAAGACTATGACCCCAAGGGTAAGGGCATTTATAAAAACACACTTTTAACATACTAGAACAAGTAGCACATATTTCATTGCATCCACTCACTTTCTATCTCATCTTTCAGCATCTAAGCCTCTGCCTCCTGTGGCCATCCCTGATGACTACCTCATCTCTCCCATCACTGGTGAGAAGATCCAAGCCAGTAAGATGCAGGAGCACATGCGCATCGGCCTGCTGGACCCCCGCTGGCTGGAGCAGCGTGACCGCAGCATCCGAGAGCGTCAGATCGAGGAGGAGGTGTACGCTCCCGGCCTGGACATTGAGAGCAGCCTGAAGCAGCTGGCCGAGAGACGTACCGATATCTTCGGTGTGGAAGAAACGGCCATCGGTAAGAAGATCGGAGAGGAGGAGATACAGAAACCAGAGGAGAAGGTAAGAAACACAAAGAAAAAAAAAAAATCCACTGTTCAACATTATTAGTAGACAAATTAATTAAAAACTATAGTGAAAAATGTGTTTTAAGAGACTTTCTAAAAGTCTGTAAGACCAAAAAAGTTGAAGAAACACCCATTAACACTTAAACCAGATCACTAAAACTAATTATTTAACCGTCTGGTGATCTTCAGTAAATAAAACAAAATTGTTTTATGAACAATTAGAAAGGACTAAATGGTCTTAGTCACACTTCATAATCAAAAATGAAAAAAACTTATTTTTCAAAAATAAAAAATGTGTGTGTGTTAAAGTAAAAATAAGTAAATGAATAGATTCATGTATAGGAATTATTTAATGTAGGGCTTATTGTATTTTATATAAAAATAAATGGTGTATAGCCTAATTTAAAGATGAGCATTGTGTAGTACCATGAAATCCTCTCAGAATACAAAATATTAAAGAATAAATACCATTAAATATAATTTCATTAATAAAAAAAATTACTATGCTTATTGTCTTTAGTGTGTTTTGACCACCGAGGATCACAAGTGTGACCCCTGAGTGAGGAATACCAGAGGGACGTTGTGTTCGTCTAACACCCCATCCTCTTACTCCACAGGTCACATGGGACGGTCACTCAGGCAGTATGGCTCGTACCCAGCAGGCTGCTCAGGCTAACATCACCCTGCAGGAGCAGATTGAGGCCATCCACAAAGCTAAAGGTCTGGTACAGGAGGATGACACCAAGGAGAAGATCGGCCCCAGCAAGCCCAACGAGATTCCTCAGCCACCCTTGCCATTAGTAGTCCCCAGCCTGCCCAAACCCACCCCACCCATCAGCACCACACCTGCTGTGAGTCTCAATCTGTTTCTGCATTCAGGAGTTTTGAAAGATCAGCTTGATTGAGACAAACACAAAAATGAAAGTGCTAGTTCTAACTAAAGGTTCTTTCGTATATTCCAGATGGCACCTCCAATGCGGACTACATTGCTCCCTGCGGTTCCTATCATACCCAGACCTCCAGTGGCCCCTGTGGTGCGCCTGGCCCCTGGGCAAGTTCTGGCCCCCATGCCACCCATGCTGCATGCCCCTCGCATCAATGTGGTGCCTATGCCGCCCTCTGCACAACATATTATGGCACCCAGACCTCCACCCATGGTGGTTCCTGCTGGTGAGTCTTTGGGATAATAGATCTGTTGCATAGCTACTTGGTACACATTTTAATAAATATTTAATCAACAGACTTTTCTATGTTGTATATTAAAATTGTAATGATTATATTAATAGTTAAAATAATAATGATTTATATTCTATTGATAATTATTGTTATATTTAATAAACCTTTCTGTCATATAAGGATTTTAATAAATAAGTAATAGTTTTAATAATTAATTTAATAATTGTATTAATTTTATGAATAATAATTGTTCTAATTAATAAATCATTTTTGTTTTCAGCATTTGTACCAGCTCCCCCTGTGCCTCAACCTCCCAGCTCTGTTGCCGCCCCTATGCCTCCTGCCCATCCTCCACCTCCTCACGAGGACGAGCCTTCCAGCAAGAAGATGAAGACCGAGGACAACCTGATTCCAGAAGAGGAGTTCCTGCGTAGGAACAAGGTACAGCGCTGCTGCAACAAAGTGTTTCGAGTGCACTTAGCAATCAGTATTGTTTTCTTTTTTACTGTTACTACATAAGGGTGATTTGTTAATAATTTGACCTTTGCTCTCTTTTAGGGACCTGTTGGAGTCAAGGTCCAGGTGCCCAACATGCAGGACAAGACAGAATGGAAGCTGAGTGGCCAAGTGCTGAACTTCAGCCTGCCTCTCACAGACCAGGTGAAGACTTTGCCTATCCAGTATCTGTCTGCACCATTTGTACATATTTTAACTACTAATCTTTAGGATTATACGAAATCTGTATAGAATTCATGAAAGTGTGAGCTAATCAAATGCCATTTTGTGCCTCAGGTGTCTGTCATCAAGGTTAAGATCCATGAAGCCACTGGAATGCCGGCTGGAAAACAGAAGCTGCAGTATGAGGTAAATTATTTCAGTGGAATGACGAGATGGTTATTTAAACTGTGAATGCTTAAAAGAACAAGGCCATCTTAGTTATGACATTATTAAATATAAAATACTTGCTTTGAAAACTGAGATCTCATGTTGTGTTGGATTCTCCAGGGAATTTTCATCAAAGATTCCAACTCTCTGGCCTATTACAACATGAACAATGGATCCGTCATTCATCTGGCCCTTAAGGAAAGAGGAGGAAGGAAGAAGTAGATCGCTCATATTCATCATCTCCGTTTCAATCCTCAACATTTATTGTGGTTATAACCCTACTACATTTGTACACTTCAAAGAACTTGTGCTGTGCTCTGTAGAAAAACTGTAGTTAGAAGTAATCAGTGTCTTGTGATTATCTTACCAATGTGTTTTAAACATTCAGTGTATGAATGATTAAATAAGACAACATTTAATATTGGCAGTAGTCTCCTAGCAAACTGCCCTATTTTTAGTTTCACTTTTCACTGAGGTGATTGTGTTAAATATTTGAAAATCTCAAGTTAAGCATTGAAACATTGCATTTTGTTGGATGCAAAATAAATACTTGTCTCTTAGGAAAACGTACCTAATAAATTTCAATAAGAAATGTTATTAGCCATACTGTCTTTTTTCTCTCTCACAAACATTGGTATTATGATATCGTATTTACGAGTTTAACGCACATGAACGCCACCACAAAGTCGTTGTTACGAGTGGGAAACTAAATTTTCTTTAAAGGGGTCATGTGATGCTGCTAAAAAGAACATTATTTGGTGTAATGAAATGTTTATGCGGTTTAAGGTTCAAAAAACATTATTTTCCACATACTGTACATTATTGTTTCTCCTCTATGCCCCGCCTTTATGAAACGCGTCGATTTTTACAAAGCTCATCGTTCTAAAAAAGCGAGGTGTGCTGTGATTGGCCAGCTATCCAATGCGTTGTGATTGGCCGAATACCTCAAGCATGTGACGGAAATGTTACCAGATCTTCTTTATGCACCAAGAGCTTGTAACACTCCAAAGAGAAAGGAAAAATTGAAATCTCATCATATGACCCCTTTAAAGTTCAGAGTTTCCGAGTTGGGGGCGTGTCAGTGATAAAAACGTGTCCGATGCAATGGACGCAGCCAAAGACTAGATATGCAGCATCTGTATTGACGGTAAATTTGTTGAAATAAATTTTTTTTTTTTTTATGTACAATAAAACTATATAAGTTACATATACAAAATATTATATTGTTGTATAATTACCATAGAATATATAATGATTTAGTTCATCACCTTCAATAAAAACAGAAAAAAAGCAAAAACACGATACACATTCTTTATTCATCATTTTGTAGATGTAGAGTTTTAAAAAATCGTTGAATTTTATGTAGAAAAGTTAAATCGCCATCTTGTTCCAACCAAAGTGACTTGAACGCACCTGACGTCGTAATTACGATTTGTCAACTCATAAGTACGAACGTCCCAGGAGGACTTGAATGCAGCATTACTTATTTTTCATATTACAGTATTTGAGTTTTGGTCGGCATTGATAAGATGGGGCTATTACCCAATTATTAGTTCAGACTATGGGTACACTTCATTTCCAGCGATATCGTTGATTTGATTGCAAATGATTGCAAAGATACTTTTTAAACTGAACTGAGCTGGATGATGACATCACTGAATTCAATGATGAACTGTCTTTAACTGGAAAATTAGTGTTTACTATTGTCATTTTGCATTATTGACACACTATTTTCCTAATTAATGCTGTTCAGTTGCTTTGACACAATCTGTATTGTTAAAAGCGCTATATAAATAAAGGTGACTGACTGACTGACTAAATAATACCTCCGAAAAAAGTTATAGCCCCTCACATAAACGCAAAAGATCATTTCCGTTTCCGGAGGCTTTTATTTTGAAAGCGTGTCTTCAGCGGAATTCGCGTTACATTTTCAGGTCATAGGTGAATATTTAGCGGGAGATACCAAAAATCAACACAGAGTAGGTCGACCAGATTTTGTTCTTGATTTTGTTTACTTTATCGTCGAATCAAACTAGTTTTACAATATATTGTAGAAAAACAACAGCGCAAATAAGAAACAAGGTAAGAAAGTGAAGCTAACTATTGAGCTGTTAGCATACAGTGATATCCGCGTTTACAATTCTCCTAATATTGCATTTATATTTTATTTACACACAATTGTTTAATTGATACTTTTCCGTCCATAAACGTGCCTTCAGTCATGTTCTCAAACGTGATCGCTCCGAGGGAGACGCTATTGTCTGCTCCAGGCTCAGAGGAGCCGGTGTTTGACCGTCTCCAGCTCTCACACAGCGGCTGCTCGGAGAGATTCCGCCTCGGCGAGCGCAACTTCAGCCGCCAGTACGCGCACATCTACGCCACCAGACTCATGCAGATGAGAGACGTCCTCGCTGGCAGAGCCGCGCACAAGTGGGGTGAGACACATCTATAGTCACTGACAGGCTCGTGTTGCTGTTGTGTTTTACCTGAAGCACTTCTGAGCATGAGTGGATGTGTGTGGCAGGCGGTGTCGTGCCCATCAGGAAGCTGTGTGACCTGCAGACGGGTGAACAGTGTATAATAGTGGGCGCCATATTCAAAAACATGGAGCTGCCCTCCATCCTGAAGGAGATCAGTGAGGAGGTACAACTCCACCTGATGTTACAAACGCACGCTTCCTGTCCTCTCAGTCTTCCCTTCTTTAACATGTCTTTTCTCTCTCTTCTTCAGCACAATCTATTGCCTCAACCACCTCGTGCCAAATACATCAGCCAATCAGATGAGCTTATTTTGGAGGATGA
>NW_015635536.1:42326-62457 GCF_001515625.1 Sinocyclocheilus rhinocerous
GAGGTTATGGTGCGTTCAAGTCATGTCGGATACATCGTATTTACGCGTTGAACGCACATGAACAACACCACAAAGTCGTTATTACGAGTGGGAAACTCGAAATTTTCTTTAAGCCCTGAGTTTCCAAATTGGGGGCGTGTCAGTGAAAAAAACTTGTCGGATGCAATGGACGCACGCAGCCAAAGACTATAGATAAGCAGCGTCTGTATTGACGGTAAATTTGTTGAAATTAATAAAATGATTATTTTTTGTAATGTACAATAAAACTATTTAAGTTACATATACAAAATATTATATTATTGTATAATTTCCATAGAATATATGATTCAGTTTACATCACCTTCATAAATTGAATAAAACCCGGGGAAAAAAGCAAAAACACAATGATGCACATTCTTTATTCATCATTTTGTAGATGTAGAGTTTTAAAAAATCGTTGAATTTTATGTAGAAAAGTTAAATCGCCATCTTGTTCCAACCAAAGTGACTTGAACGCACCTGACGTCGTAATTACGATTTGTCAACTCATAAGTACGAACGTCCCAGGAGGACTTGAATGCAGCATTACTTATTTTTCATATTACAGTATTTGAGTTTTGGTCGGCATTGATAAGATGGGGCTATTACCCAATTATTAGTTCAGACTATAATGTAAATAATTCGTCCGAAAAAAGTTATAGTCCCTCACATAAACGCAAAAGATCATTTCCGTTTCCGGAGGCTTTTATTTTGAAAGCGTGTCTTCAGCGGAATTCGCGTTACATTTTCAGGTCATAGGTGAATATTTAGCGGGAGATACCAAAAATCAACACAGAGTAGGTCGACCAGATTTTGTTCTTGATTTTGTTTACTTTATCGTCGAATCAAACTAGTTTTACAATATATTGTAGAAAAACAACAGCGCAAATAAGAAACAAGGTAAGAAAGTGAAGCTAACTATTGAGCTGTTAGCATACAGTGATATCCGCGTTTACAATTCTCCTAATATTGCATTTATATTTTATTTACACACAATTGTTTAATTGATAACTTTCCGTCCATAAACGTGCCTTCAGTCATGTTCTCAAACGTGATCGCTCCGAGGGAGACGCTATTGTCTGCTCCAGGCTCAGAGGAGCCGGTGTTTGACCGTCTCCAGCTCTCACACAGCGGCTGCTCGGAGAGATTCCGCCTCGGCGAGCGCAACTTCAGCCGCCAGTACGCGCACATCTACGCCACCAGACTCATGCAGATGAGAGACGTCCTCGCTGGCAGAGCCGCGCACAAGTGGGGTGAGACACATCTATAGTCACTGACAGGCTCGTGTTGCTGTTGTGTTTTACCTGAAGCACTTCTGAGCATGAGTGGATGTGTGTGGCAGGCGGTGTCGTGCCCATCAGGAAGCTGTGTGACCTGCAGATGGGTGAACAGTGTATAATAGTGGGCACCATATTCAAACACATGGAGCTGCAGCCCTCCATCCTGAAGGAGATCAGTGAGGAGGTAAAGCCACCAGATGTTACAAACTTCAGCTTTGTGTTCTCTCTCTCTGTCTTCCCTTCTTTTAACATATCTTCTCTCTCTTCAGCACAATCTGTTGCCCCAGCCACCTCGTTCCAAATACATCAGCCAATCAGATGAGCTTATTTTGGAGGATGAGCTGCAGAGGATTAAACTGGAAGGCAACATCGACACTCCCAAGTTTGTAACAGGTGGGATACAGGAAAGTTAGGGAATATTTTTCAACATATAGCAAGACTGATCTGTCTCAATCTGCTCATGCTTCTCAATCTTAATGCTTTGTTGTGAAATGGTGTTTTCAGGTAGTGTAATAGCCATCATGGGTGCAGAGAAGAATGATGGGAAATTCACTGTTGAAGATTTCTGCATGGCTGACCTTCCTCCACAGACACCTAGACAGCCTCTCAGCTCAGACAGGTACAGACACACACCTGACATGACCGGAGAAATAGAAAATAAACCACTAAAAAATGGAGAAAATAAGAATGAAAAAGAAAATTTGGAAATCATAACATCAGAATGTACAGTGTGAAATAGACATTAATTTTGGATTTAGTAAAGATTACATTTAATAGTGTTATTTCATTAATAGTGTTTTAAAAATAAACTTTAAGTGAGTGTTATATGATGGAAAACGTAATCTAAATACAAGAATGAGGGAAATAAGAATACAAAAATCTATTAAAATAAATTTTAAAATGTTTAACGTTGCCATGAAATCAAAATTGATAATTGCCTATTTGTTTTTTTAGATATTGCAGTGTTTATTATAAAGGATTTATCAGTGCACTTTATGCTTTTGGAAATCTTTTATACGCTTTATGACAGACATATATAAGATATAAGACATAATAGAGAAGAAATGACAGTCTCATTTTGCATTGCATACCGAATTTAATATATATGTATTGGTTGACAACCAAGCTGAATTTAATATATCATGCATCCCTAGTGTTGAAG
The DNA here is from genome assembly GCF_001515625.1 of Sinocyclocheilus rhinocerous. Lineage (NCBI taxonomy): Eukaryota > Metazoa > Chordata > Actinopteri > Cypriniformes > Cyprinidae > Sinocyclocheilus > Sinocyclocheilus rhinocerous. Next base: position 44,787 of record NW_015635536.1, read on the forward strand.
TTGCACAAGTGGATTCTTTGACTACAATGTTTTTGTAAGCAGGGTGAATACATTGAAGCATTCAGAAGGATGTTTAAAGGTTATTTAGTACTTATACCATCTTTACTATGTCACACTAAAATCAGCCAGGAAAAGCAGTGTAGAATCAACATAACTCACATTCACCTTTAACCCTTTGCTGTTTTACTGGTTGCACAGGTTTGTGCTTCTTGCCTCTGGCCTGGGGTTGAACGGCAGCAGAGCAGACAGCATGATGGGATTGCAGCTTTTGGCGGATATGGTAACTGGTCAGCTTGGAGATCAGGGGGAGCAGAGCGGAGCAGCGTCCATCTCTAGAGTCATACTAGCTGGAAACCTGCTGAGTCAAAGCACTCAGGACAAAGACTCAACAACCAAGGTGTCAAATAGGACTTAATTTTTAAGCAGCACTGTCTTACGTTTTAAGCAGAATTCTATAACATATAGTGAATTAATCTTGTAAATTAAACTCTTTTCCGTTTGAAGGCAAAGTACCTGACTAAGAAGACTCAGGCTGGGAGTGTGGAGGCTATCAAACTGCTGGATGAGCTTCTAATGCAGCTAGTGGTGAGTGTTTTCAGCCCAAAGTGTGGACTTTGGTGAGAGACCAAAAGAGCTGAGGGCATTATTTTGGGACATGGCCGAAATACATTGTACTGCGTTTATTCGGTATCAAGCTTGTAGGACCAGGTCCCATAGTTCATAGTTGTATTCTGATCTCATGGTGAGTTAAGTTTGTCTTACTGCTAAATGCACAATGAAGGTCTTTTTACACACAAACCTGCAATGTGTGATTTGTCCACTATAGGCCTCTGTACCTGTAGATGTCATGCCTGGACAGTATGACCCAACAAACTACACTCTACCCCAGCAGCCCTTGCACCGCTGCATGTTCCCTCTGTCTGTGCCCTTCCCCACCCTGCAGCTGGTCAGCAACCCTTACCAAGTTATCTTAGATGGTGTCCAGTGAGTAACTACCTGTGTTTTATCCTCTGTCAGTGGTGTGATGTGGTGAGCAGCTCTTGACAGTGAATGTTTTGTGGTTTCTCTCAGGTTCTTGGGCACAGCAGGACAGAATGTCAGTGATATTGTGAAGTACAGCAGTATGGACGATCATCTGGAAATATTGGAAAGCACACTGAGACTCCGCCACCTGGCTCCCACTGCTCCTGACACACTAGGTCTGGACAGACTGTTTTCTCTGTTTATTTATAAGTTTGTAACAATTTTTGGTCATATTTTTAAATGTTTTTTAAAGGGGTGTTCTAGGTTATTTTAGCATAATATCTGTGTACCTCAATTCAAATGAACAAAATCATGAGCTTCACATTCATGTATGCACACTGACTGATTATTGTTTTGAATTTATTGTCAGTGATGATCACGCATATGCAGTACAAAGACATAAAATAACCCAGAATATTGCATTTAAAACATTATATTTATATTAAATGTTCCCTCCTGGTGGAATGACCTGCCCAACTCAGTCCGAGCAGCTGAGTCCTTAGCCATCTTCAAGAATCGGCTAAAAACACATCTCTTCCATCTTTATTTGACCCTCTAACTCTAGCACTTTCTATTCTAATTCTATTCTTTATAAAAAAAAATTTAAAAAAAATAACACTTACTTCTCTAATCTTTTTTGCATTCTATCTATTTGTTTTTTATTTATTTATTATACAATTATAATTCTGACTTTCTGATTTCTGATTAACAAAAGCAAAAAAGACCTAACACTAGCTTGCTCTACTCTTTTTCTATTCTTATCTGTTTTCTTTTTATTTATTATATGATTTAAAAAAAACCTTGCTACGTGTACTGCATTAAGCTAACTGAGACTTGTTATAGCACTTGTATATCATTGCTCTTTTGTTGATTTTGATTGCTTCCATTGTCCTCATTTGTAAGTCGCTTTGGATAAAAGCGTCTGCTAAATGACTAAATGTAAATGTAAATATTTTTTTATTTAATTTTAACCTTCTGATACAGAGCCCCTAGGGGGTGATGGAAAAAATATGAAATGGGAGAAAAAATTCTTTAAAAAATTATTTCAGTTCCCTCGCAAAACATTTGTGTGTTCCCCTGAAAAATATAGTTTTTCCTCCCACCTCGTATTATTTCCATGACCACATTTGTTCACTCACAATACCTGTGCAAAAGAATGCATAATGTCCTTCCCCTTCCATGTCCTTTTAGGGGCTCTGTATTCTGAAGATATTTGACTTTTTTTATTTTTTTATTTCATATACTTTTTTTATTCTATAGTTTAATAAACACTTAAGTGTGACTCTTTCACGACCTAAATATCATTTGAATTTATAAAACGAACAAATATTCATGTAGAAATTTTTGGAATATCTCATTGTGTTACTATTTTTTATAAAGCATTTTGAAAATGCTAGATTGTTCTTCTGACTTGTTTTGCTGACCCTTAAGGTTGTTACCCGTTCTATCAGAAAGACCCCTTTATTATGGAAGAGTGCCCTCATGTGTACTTCAGTGGAAATGCACCAAGCTACCAATGTAAACGAGTCACAGGTGAATAGAAGACTATTTAATAATATAAAAAGCAGCACTGTTTAACAGTGTGGCCAAACATTAGCAGTATTTATTTTCATATACTTTTTTTATTCTATAGTTTAATAAACACTTAAGTGTGACTCTTTCACGACCTAAATATCATTTGAATTTATAAAACGAACAAATATTCATGTAGACATTTTTGGAATATCTCATTGTGTTACTATTTTTTATAAAGCATTTTGAAAATGCTAGATTGTTCTGACTTGTTTTGCTGACCCTTAAGGTTGTTACCCGTTCTATCAGAAAGACCCCTTTATTATGGAAGAGTGCCCTCATGTGTACTTCAGTGGAAATGCACCAAGCTACCAATGTAAACGAGTCACAGGTGAATAGAAGACTATTTAATAATATAAAAAGCAGCACTGTTTAACAGTGTGGCCAAACATTAGCAGTATTTATTTGTATGGTAATTTTTGTCTTTTCTCAGGACCTGAAGGACAAGATGTTCTCCTAGTAGCAATCCCAGAGTTCAGCAGCACACAGACGGCCTGTCTTGTGAACCTGCGCACCTTGGAGTGCGAGCCAGTCTGCTTCTCCTCTTTTTCCACAGAGGATGATGAGGACATTGAGATGAATATCAGCCATTAAACACTCGCTTATCAACATATGACACTTGTTCCTGTAGACCAACAAAAGACAAAAGATTGTCCAACAAAGACTTGTTTCTGTTGTTGTGTTGTTTGTTAATAAAGCTCCCTTTTTTGTATGGAAACATTCTTTTCTTTCCCCTCATGTAGTGATAAAAAGCATTTTGAAGGCTTTATAACACTATATAACACTTTTAACATCAGCAAAGGATTTGCACAACTCTGGTATTTCTTACAGAAGATTAATAGTGTGGCCTTAAAAATGTCAATTTATCATCTGATTATTTAAAAAAGCATCATCCTCAAAATCATAAGAATTATTGCATAAAAATTAAGTCTAGGGCATTTTTGTCGCCATCTGCCGTTGAAAAAAATCGTTAAAATGTAGTATTACCATAGTAGACAAAAAAAAAGTATTACGTTTATATTATTTCTAAACACGTTAAAACACCGTATTGTGTATTTACCATAGACTGTATAAAAACGGTATTTACCTGAAAAATAATATATTTTCAAAAAAAAAAAGTGAACGTTCAGATGACGTCACTTCACGGTTTTGCTACGTCATTGTTCTGCGCCCTCGCTTGTTTGGCTCTTTCAATGAAACGTTTACCGCATAACTAAACTTTTGGACATCATAAAGGTAAAGTATGCAGTCGCCTTAATTTATGTCTTAATAAAATTGCATGTATAATATCCTGTCCGTTATTTGCATACGAAAACAGCATTCTGTCAGTGCAGTTTCAGATAGTGTGAGTTTACTCGTGGCTCGATAGCTCTGTGATCACAGATGATCTACTCTCTCTCTTCAGATGCCTCTGCCTCCAGCTTTACTTGCACGCCTCGCTAAAAGAGGGATCGTCAAACAGTCCGACCACGGTAACATACATCATGCACATTTATCTTACTGGCTGATCCATAAAACATTAAATTAAGACTTCATGTCTCTCATCACCATCCTCCTCCTCAGAGGCAGAAGAGGAGATCATTGCCGAAGACTATGATGATAACAACGTTGATTATGAAGCTACCAGGCTTGAAAATTTGCCAACGAATTGGTACAAAGTTTTAGACCCCGCTTGGTAAGCAGCCCATAAATGATTATATTTCCCATATAATACCATGGTTAAACCATGAAACAGGTCCATAATTCCACATTGAATCTGTTTTGGTTCTTGCTTATAAATAACTACTGTACTCTTTTCTTGTCCTTAGCGGACTTCCTTACTACTGGAATATAGAGACAGATTTAGTGTCCTGGTTGTCCCCCAATGACCCTACTGCTGTCATCACCAAAGCTGCTAAGAAGCAGAAAGGTAAAACTGTGACATGAATCATAAGTATGCACAGATTTTTGTGCTTCTGTAAGTAATGCTATTAAGACATATGCTGCATCTGTTTGTGTTTTACTTCCCAGGTGAGACTGGACATGACAAAGCAGACAGTCACTATGAGAAGGCGGAGAGAGACAGGGATCGAGACCGAGAGAGGGACAGAGACAAGGAGGACGGATGGGACAGAGATAGAGACCGAGATAGGGATCGAGACCGGGACAGGGACAGGGACCGTGACAGAAGGATGCGGAGAGATGACAGTGCACCATATAGCAAATCAAAGAGAGGTCATTTATGCATTATCTGTCTCATAAAACACTTAAGTAATAGTTAAATATATTGCCTTTAAAAGCCTGAATAAACGTAAACTCTGTTTTAGGAGGACCAGGAGGAGGTCGGAAACAGCAGCAGGAGGAAATGGATCCCATGGATCCCAGCGCCTATTCAGATGCTCCAAGGTAATGACCAGCTAGTTTACAATTACCACTATGGCTGTGTTTGTAATGCTATAAGAGCACACCATTCTTACTACATACTATACGTATCTTTGCAGTATATACAGTGCCTATAAAAAGTATTCATACCCCATTTTGTTATGTTGCTGCCTTATGTTAAACTGCATTAAATTACTTTTTTTCCCCACATCAATCTACACTCCATACACCATAATGGCAAGGCAAAAAAAACAACAACAAAAAACAGGTTTTTAACATCTTTGCAAATTTATAAAAAATAAAAAAACTTAAATGATTCCACTGCACTATCTGGGGCAGTTGAAATTTAGCTCAGGAGCATTCATATTGCTTGTAGATGTTGCTACACTTCGAGTGAAGTTAACCTGTGGCACATTCAGTTGAATCGGTATGATTTGGAAAGGCACACACATCTTAAAAGTTTTAATGGCTGAAAATGCATATCAGAGCAAAAACCAAGCCCTGAGGTAAAAAAAAAAAAACTGCCTGTAGAGCTCAGAGACAGGATTGCATCAAACCACACATCTGGGGAAGAGTTCGGAAAACAATTCTGCTGCATTGAAGGGTCACAGAATCATGTAGCCTCCATTATCCATAATGGAAGAAGTTTGAAACAACCAGGACTCTTCCTAGAGCTGGCCTCCTGGCGTGATGTATCTGATATGTTGGTCTCTAGCAATGTAAGGAAAAAGCCAATCACAACTCATGTTGCCGTCAGAATAAGGTTGGGATGATGAAGGGTGTGTCATATCATCCATTTGGCCTCTCAGTGTTCTGTTCCGCCCACATAACGACAGATGGCGTCATAGTCGAGTGCGAACACCTGCTCCTCGTGCCGGTCCAGCTGAACCATGGCTCGACACTTCTCTCGGTCTCGCTTCAGGATGCGGCCCACCTGCAGGATAACGTATGCATTATGATTCTACAACAGAAATGCACTGCTTTCCATATGGATAAATAACAAATTATGAAAGACAATTATAGGAGTGAAAAAATGTGTGGACCACAAATGCATATCAAATGACTAAAAATAACTTAAGGGCTCTGTTCCAAACCCTAGTGCACTTCCTCGCTGTCTACATAGGCAGCTACTTTCTAAGGTATGTTAACATGTTACGAAGATAACGACTTAATACTCGAAGGTGATACATTTATGATTCACACAAATATTTCATTTTAATTAGGTGGATCTATTTCTAGTAGTGAATAAAATGTTTATTCACCATCTTGGATTTTGCAGTGCATTCTGGGATTGGATGATCTCTGTTTAATTCAATTAAAAATGATAATTAATAGTTTTAGTTAACAATAACAACACTGGGTCTTCAACATTTTTCTGTGTGAAACAGCTTGATGTCAGGGGTGTGTCTATAATGCCTAAAATGCTGTCTTAAGTAGGTGGCCCATGAGGGTTTGGAACAGAGCTATGCTTACTACACAAGCAAGTGAATCCATGTACCTGTCCTCTGTGTTCTCCCAGAACCACCATAATGTAGTCTGAGTCGTTCTTGGGTACAATGGTCTCTAGCATCTTCTGTCTTATATCTGAAACAAACAAATGAGTGAAAACTGACAACCAGCTTTAAGACCAAAAATCCTCACTGTTAAAATGCATCTTAGGCCATGTCCACACGTACGCGGGTATTTTTATAAACGGAGTTTTTTCTCCTTCCGTTTTAAAAAAAATCTCCGTCCACATGAAAACGCAAACGCATGCGCATGCACTGTCAAGAGCATGCCTAACCAACAGGTGGCGATATAATCTCCACTGTAAAGCCATGTTGGCCAATCAGAAGCCTGAAAAAGTCTCCAGTAGGCGGAAATAACAGCGCAGGCTCCGACGTCACAAGCCAAAAACTCCGGTTTCGCTGTCTACACGATAACACTGCAACCGGAGTTTTAAAAAATGTTCGGTTTCAGTGACCTGGTGCTGTGTTTGCGTGTGGACGAACGGCCTAACCCTGTAGAAAAAGCTGCGGTTTTAAAAATAACCGCGTTCGTGTGGACAGGGCCTTATACTGGTCAAGATCAGTGTGTTTCATACCATCCAGCAGTCTGCCCTCCTCTGTACGACAAACACAGGTGTGGGGCGTCAAGACGTCCTCGACTCTCATCTAAACACAAATTTAAAAAGTTACACATATCTTATATATCAGTAATATCTTAATTAGGAATAGGTGGTAAAAACATGTCTTTAAAATGCAGTTGCATTCTGTTTAGCTTGTTTATGAAAACAAGAACACATCCTGTGTTTCCCCCTTTTGAAACACCACTTCAGTATCTCTCAGCATGAAAACAAACACTGTATTGAACAAACCAGTCTCACTATACTAGTGAAGTACCTTTGAGTTGTAGTATTTGCCTCCTTTGAATGCTTTATCTATGAATCGCACATGGAGGTCTCTTTGGAGCCATGAGGGGGCTGGGGGTGAGGGCCGCGACTCTTTTGCTGGAGGAGGCTTCTCTCTGAAAGGGCGGATAATTCATGCATCGAAATAAATACAGATTCAATAACACATACATGCAACATACTGTTCTTGAGTGTCCGTCTTACCTGTCTGTACTTGATTCTCTGGGTTTTCTTTTCTTCTGATCTCTCTCTCTGTCCTTCTCCCTCTCTCTCTCTCTGTCTGTCTTTCCTCTGTCATCTTTGCCGTTTAACCTCTCCTCTCGTTCCCTCTGCTGTTCCCGCTCTTTTTCTCTCTCTTTGTCCTTGTGTGCTTTACTAAGACGACCTGGTAGACAGAAAAGGGCCATTTTAATTGATAAAGATCTGGTTAACAAAATGACATTTATTTTTTTTAAAGAGTAAAAAACAACAGTTACAGTTTTAAAATGGCTTTTATATTACTAATTTGTGTAAACCGGTTTCACGTGTGCAAACCAGCATGTGTGAAATATGTATGTCAGACCACACAGCTTCTGATTACAGAAAAATAAAGGCTTACTGGTGATGTTTTGGGTTGAAACGCTTGAACCCAAACAGCTAGTTTTCCCACAAGCTCAAATTGCACTTTACACAGTCTCAACTGTTCTGTATTCTCAACTGTTCAGACACCATGAAATCAAAACGGATTCTGTTTACCTAAACACGTCGATGTACATTAATATAATAGTAACTAACATTAATTTAGCTCACAATCCAATAAACTCCTACTGAATAAAATGCCTTGCACTACATTATTTCTCACTGGACATTCAGTTTTATTAGAAGCACTCACATTCTGAAAGGTAAATGCATTGTGAATGAGCATTCTTTATTCATCTTAAATATAATACTCATGAGGAAAATGCATTTAACTAGAATAACAAATGCTTTTAGATTTAGCCAGAATAACAAAATCAGGACCAACATATTTGATTTGTATGTAGAATTGCTGTAAAACTCAGTTGTACACAAACAACAGATGAGGATGTAAGACTTACTAAGGTCTTTGCTGTTTTTGTCGTATTCCTTACGGCTGACTAATTTTAAAGAGTGCTGGATAATGGTTACTGTCTTGCCACCAATGGCAAGTTTAACTACAACTCTGGCGTTATCTGGATCCACTCCCTCTATCTGTGAAAGACACAATGTGAGAACAAGAAAATGTTTTTTAAATATATATATATATATATATATATATATGAAAAACAGGCAGGGAGAGAGCAAAAACAAATAATGAATGTCAGTCAAACTATTATTTTCTAGTCCAAAATTCCTCTATATATAATATCATATATCATACATTATTTTATTTTTAAAAAATCTTAAAACTACTTTCCTAAAATTGTGCGTTATTAATTGACACAAGGGGGAGCTAACAACTTCTATGAAGCAGACATGACCAACCGAAGCTGATAATATTTAAAAGTATTTGAAGAAAATATTGACAGATCAATCAAGTTTACATACATACATACATACATATATATAAATTAGAGCTTTAATTTTATTTGTTGGTAGATATAAAATCTCATACTTTTCCAGATCACTAATACATAAGATGTGCTTTTCTGTCTCAGAAGATGCCTTGAATGCATCCATCTTATTGCATTTGAACAGCTCATTAGTGTGTAATTACAGTAGCTCACCATTACTTTCACAGAAGTGAATATGGATGAAGTAAAGCCCACTCACTTTCCCGTACAGGTTTTTATGGGCTCCTGCCAGGACCTGCACACATCCTCCAGGTCCCAGAACCAGCGTCTCCTCTTCCTTCTTCTCCTCACCAGGTTTAGGAGGTCTCTTGGGGACACCAGGCTCCAGGTCTTTAATAGCAGAGCGATCGGCACCCAAACCCAGCCCTTTAGGCCTTAACTGATGCTCTATGGGCTTCACATCTCTGACAGGTAATGAGAGAAACAAAATATTTTTTTTACAAGAAGCTATTAGGATATTTCAAACATAAACCACAAGCTAACACATCTCCCTCACATCATACCACCCCCCCCAAAAAAAGAGCAGCCTGTGTGTTTCCATGTTCATACAAGCGAACAGATGGGCCCGTAAGCACAAAAGATTAAAAAGTGTGCGGCCAGTCCGCGCCAAAGATTCTGTCTGCTGGTCTGAAATAATTCTTCACTGCATTTGACATAAAATCATAATCTCATGTCATTAATGTCTCCAGCCAGGACAATAATCCCAGCACAAGGAAACATGAGTGGAAAAGACTTGTAGAGAGCCAAACATCACGTGCATTAGAAAGCGCTTATCACTCAAAACAGTGACGAAACTATAAAGACACTGCAGAGGTAAAAGATAAAACCCGCTAAAGCAGACAAAGCTGTTTGAGGCCTTTCAACACATGGTCAATGTGAGACGATTTATAATGTTGGACATATGGATATATGTATCATTTCATTTTAATTATTATTTAAAAGAGAACTGTGTTAGCTTAAAAAAATAACCACACGTGTAGATGAACAGGCAGGCTTCAATAAACATTAATCTTTAAAGTAAAAAAATAATAATAACCATAAAAAAGGGGTGCACATAATTATGAATGAATGAGTACCCAAGCACTTGGAAAATATAACTGATCACTAAAAATAATTTCACAAAAATAATACTAATAGTAATTGTGCATAATTTTTAACTTTAAAACATTTAATTTGAATATGCTGAGAGTCAAGGGCACTTTAAAACAAATAACAAAAAAATCCAATACATTTTTTTTAATTTTAAATTTAATTGAAAAAAAAAAGGTCCTTACTGTTTAAATGTGTGTCCGATTCCCTCTCCTTGCTTCCAGCCCATTCCCTTCAGCATGGCCAACCCATAAGCCTCCACAGGAACACGTTCATAGTCGGCATCTGTGGACTGAATCAGAATCATTCAATACACATCTCAAACATCTCCACCGAGAAATCAAGCACAGACTTCCTAAGTAATCAAAAACACATTCAGACCCAAAACACTAATTAGAAACACACACCTCAACCTACAGAGAAGATGATAATTAGATGAAATATTACAGCTTCTTTTATGCATTGAATAAACAAACGCTTTGACAGGCAGAGTAAAATTTACTCATAATGACTCGGAGCGTGTTAAAGCCTAATCAAGCTGTAGCTGGCGCTCTCACAACAATCTACAAGTGATGGACTTGCATTGCAGGAGAAAATGACACTGGAGATGCGAGGAAGAGAGAGAGGGAGGGAGTTTATGCAGAGTAAGCTATTTGGATGCAGCAGGAGAGTTCTTCATCACTCATTTCATTAGGACACACCCTTATCCTACACACACACATACACATTAAATGCAACAAGAGCACTGCATGTGCAATGACCTTGAACTGCCCCGTGCTGACACCACATCTGGCACCATTACTGGACAACAGCTCGAGCAGCCGATAGAACACTAATGAGTTGTAATAAAATACACTTCATAAATCAACAACAATTGCATTAGAAATCCTCAGCATGTACAAACACACCGATGTGTCCCAGGTTTGCAATTAATTTAAACTGAAAGAGATCTGTATCTGCATACAGCATCAATAACAGTCATATACAGAAAGCACAAAGTGCTGCAGTACCAATAATAGCCATTGCTCTTGTAAAATAGTTAGCATACTAAAATGGGATTTTTACTGAGGTCATTTTTTGAATAGCTCCTTATTAACACAGAATTTCAAACAAATGCTTTTCTTTTGAACTTTAAATTTATCAAATAATCCTGGAAAAAACATCAAAATATTCATTAACACAAGGCTCGAAATTGCGACCATTTTGGTCGCATATGCTCCCTATTTCGTAATTGTTGTTTTACGATGTGCAGTTTGACATTATCGAGTATATTGCAAAATCCAAACAAAACACACCTACAGAGAGTGCAATTCCAAGCACAGTCACAGCGCTGTTTTGCATCTCTGAGCAACATGAGGGCGTTTGGTTCCCGAATGAATCATTCGTTAAATGATTCGGTTCAATCGCGATGACTCACTTATTAACAATGACTTGCTGCCACCTGATGGCGGTTTTAATTTCACATTTAAAGTTTCAAATATTTCAAATATCGTTGGGTGCACCAGTGCTACCAAGTAAAAAAGTTAATTTCAAGCCCTGTTAGCACAACTGTTCTCAACATTGATAATAATAAGAAATGTTTCTTGAGCAGCTAATCAGCACATTAGAACAATTTCTGAACGATCATGTGACACTGAAGACTGGAGTAATGCTGAAAATTAAACATTTGCATCCCAGGAATAAATTAAATTTTAAAATATATTCAAATGAAAAAATCCTATGCAAATAGAACATTTTAAATCATAGCATCTAACAATATTACTGTTTTTACTTTATTTTTGATCAAATACATGCACGATCTGTATGATTGTAACTCACACTAACGTCACAGTCCATGTATTGAGTCTAAAACTAGTCAAAGACTAGTCACACACTTATTTCCATACTGGATCTATAAGGAAAGATTCATCTTGCTTTACAAGATTTTCCCATTTAATTCAATACCATTTGCTATGATGAACTTGGCACTAAAATGTATCCCATGTGCAGCATTCTCAGAAATATTTATAAAGGCCTTTACGTGTTTAATAATTTAATAATGTGTAGAATAATATGTAAAGCATATTTCCATGCTGAGAAGCAACATTCATTTCTGGACAGACCAGCTGAAAACAGTAAAGGGGCTCTACTTTAGCTAAAACAGGGCTGCCTGTCCTTCCATCCATTTTTTGTCAATCATGAACCTACCGACTCTGGTCGCAAATCCACTTTGACTTTGTCTCCATCCTCAAAACCCTGAGGGGCCTGGTTCTGCATGAGAAGAGGAATGGCAAAGTTGGGATCCATCTGCGGTCCGTTCTTCCATCTCTCCTGGTGCTTTTGAGACTCTGTAGTAAATTATATTCAAACAGAAACAGAACGTTATTCTTCATTTAAGCAGATGCTTTTGAGTACAAAACTGACTTGCAGCATTTTTACTACAATCACAGAAAGGGTTCCATCTACAATCTTTTGTTTGCCATTTCAGATGTAGAACCACTAAAGCCACATTACTGCCACACCAACTGAGTTATGAGAATTATTGATGATGCATTTAATGTCAAGCATTACATCAATGAATAACTAATGGATTCAAATACTGTACAAACTACTACTGCCCGGAACGACACAGATAATTTCATTAGCCCATGTGAAAAAGAAGTACACTTTAGCATAAAAAAGATGCTTATTACAGAATATACTCAAATGTGAACTAAATGTAATGTATCCAGACACTGAACTGCAGGTTATTTGCAATTAAATGAAAATGTATTATAGTTTATATTAAATTATTACAGTTATTATTAAACATTTATTTTAAACACAATTAGTTGAACTTGAAAGTTATTTTTCACCCACTTTAGTGCATTTTTATGTGTAATTTCATAATTCTATTGTTTTTTAAATATAGCATTTATGGTAACTAAAATATAGTTTTAGTAGAAATGATAAATACTATTTTAGCATGTCATTTCTATAGAAAACTATATTTAAACATATTTGTAATTACATATTTGTAATGTTGACATTGCAATTTGGTACATTTAAAATATATATCATATATTTATTACTAAACACACTACAGTTAGAATTATAGTCAAGTACGTTACATGTTAAAGGGGTCCTATTATGCTCTTTTACAAAGTCTTGATTTTGTTTTGGGGGTGTACTAGAACAGGCTCTCATACTAGGTTGTTCGAAAAACACATTATTTTTCACATATTTTACATTATTACAACACCTCTCTCCCCAGTCTGGCACGGTTACTCAACACATCAAAGTAGTGTTTTTTAGCAGTGGAATAGAAACCCACTGAAAACGTAAAGCAAAGCTGGTATCTCAAAAGTAGACAAACTCAGCAAGGTTATGTTTTAAAACCTAGTCATACTTAACATTTTAGGGCATCGTAGGCTATGTTTTACAGTACAGTCAGTGTCAATTTTCTTAATATCATGGAACTGAATGGTTACAATTTTGATGTACCATGATATTAACATAGTACTCCAGAGTGAATACTACAAATTATTTAACTTTCTGGCAATTTTATATTAGTAAATGAATGCCCAAGAATGTCTCCTAGGTAGACATCTTAATAGGTTTTGAAACACAGCCATAACCTACTACAGAACGAATAATAATCGATTAACACACCTTCGATGAGTTCTTTGACGGCTTGAGACTCCACCGTGTCCTGCTCCTGCTGGGACGGGTCTCTGCTCTTGTCTTCCCGGCTCTTGTCCTCTCGCTCAGCATCCTGCCGGTACCAGCGGTTCTTGTGGATCAACGGGATGACCAGCTCCTTCGGTTTCTCCACCGGTTTGGTTCTGTAGAAGTGACAGATACATACAAGAGTTGAAGCACATGGCACATGATGAGATAGAAATGATCAACGTCACACTAACGTTACTTTCAATTAGATTATTTGCTAACCTAGCTAACGTTAGCCTTCTACTCACCCTTTAAGTTCCTTCCCTTCGACTTCAACTAAATAATCTCGCTCTTCCGCTTTCCCAGATTTAACCTTACTCAAAGTTTTACTAAAACCGAAAGATATTGGGCCAGATTTTTTGCCTCCATCATCTTGGCTAATATTATCCTTCAGTGTTTCACGCTCCTGATGCCGCTCCAGCGACGCCATGTTTGTTGTGTGTTAAAGTCGCTGGTACATGTAGTTTTATTGGACAGCCATTTCTATACCTGGAGGGCTCAAAAGACTACAATTCCGATAATGCAACACGTTACGCACGACTGTATTTCTTCTTTTTAATTTAGTAAAAATAGTTCATAGAAAATATAGAGTTTAACATTAGTTAAGCATAAGGAATTGTTATATTATTTTGTTACTAATATATTAATATATAAATAATGAATATTAGTTCTACCTGGTTCAACTCACCTTGCAGTGACCCCTAAAGTAGATGAACTCGGTGTGAAAGTTGCTGTGGAAAATATAAATACAAGCATATTTTTAGTAAAAAAATATTATTTTCCTTACAAATATGAATGAATGTTGTAATAAAAATGTGTGTGTGTGTATGTATATATATATATATATATATATATGAGTTAAGCAACAAAAGCACATACATTTCTTTTTAAATTCAGTCTAGTTCTTTATAATTTGCCAGTGATGTAGGGCCATAGATTTGCCCTAAAAAGAGTATCAGTGATTGAGGCAAGAAATCTCTTGCCAATGCCTCTTCATGACTGACCCCGGACAAGTTGGCACAAAACTATTCATATGTGACCAAAGACTGATGTGACTCTATCTCCTTGCCAAACAATCATAGACTATGCACACAAACCATGTCTACTTTTATTATCCAGACAGAGTTCTGTAGAAAAAAAACCCAAAACATTTGTGAACCATCTTAATTTGGTTTCCTGGTCTTAGCTGCTTTTGCTGGTTTTAGATGGTTTCCCAGCCTGACCAGCTGAAAGAAAGTGCCCAAAGTCCATCTAAAACCAGAAAACAGGTCAATCTAACCAATCTTCTTTTATTATCCAAACCGAGTTCTGTAGAAAAAAAAACCCAAAACATTTGTGAACCATCTTAATTTGGTTTCCTGGTCTTAGCTGCTTTTGCTGGTTTTAGATGGTTTCCCAGCCTGACCAGCTGAAAGAAAGTGCCCAAAGTCCATCTAAAACCAGAAAACAGGTCAATCTAACCAATCTTGGAGATCACCAAACCATCTGGTTTGAGGTTGTTTAAATGGAAGAGAGCGGTAAAAATGTAAATGCACTTTCACGCTAGTTTCCCAACTCACTTCCCACCCAAATCCTCCCATTTCACCGGTCCACATTTCTCTCCCCTGAGCTGAGGTGCTTTAACAAAACCGGCAAACTACCTGGTTCGTTTACACAAGGGGCGGCTCTTCCCTTTATATCTTTCCCTCCCCTCAGCGCCTCCAATATCGCTTCTTACTCTTATTACAGTGTTCTTCTCTTATCGCCTGCGCCTGGGAATACTGAAGCGCGCGCTAGACGCGATCTGCACCGCTGACACGCATCGCTTCCAGCAGCACGCCTTCACGGACATCCGCGACACTGTCCTCCGGTTCATAATCGATACTGTCGCCGTGCTCTGCTTATTGAGTATGCTGCGAGAACCAGACTCAGCATAACCGCTGCAATGTAACGCATCAGCGCATTTATTCAGAAAGTCAAAACAATTACGCGGATTAAAACGCCTCGGGACGTGATGAAGAGAAAGCGGTAACTATGAAGGTAAGATTTGGGCTCTGTCATTGATTGTTTAGTGGACGTGTTGCTGTGTGGAAATCACTCACGGTGGTGCTGCTGCTGATGTCGAGAAAATTCAAAAAATCTCTTTAGTTTGTTTAGGACATAAGTTATCTCTGGCCTGAAAGCCACAATCCAATGACAGTGGCTGTTGTTTTGGAGCGTCTTCAACCAAGTGGAAACGCGCTGTCCGATGTGCGTTTTTTTCTCCCTGTGTTTTTTTTCCCTCGCAGATCATCATCACGGGTCCCGAGCTGAACACACACTCACACACACTGAACACACACGCGTCTGGCGCGCATCTCATCTGCGTGCAGACAGTGCTCTCTCTAGACAACAGCATTCAGAAGTCGTAGAAAGTTATAAATCTCGCAGCATCCTTCCGAATAATTAACAGTAAATAATTATTTTTTTTAGGAATTTGACCGTGGGGGTCAAATCTAGGTTTTTACCAATGTATATAGACGCGTTTAAACGGATGATTTTTGAACGGCTGAATTGTTTGAAAAGAATGTGTGTGTGTCAGCGGCAGTGCAGGTGAGTGTTTTCTGCTAAATATCCGTGTTGTCTGAATGTTTGGACTGTAAATGTGGGTGTGGGAAAGACGCGAGGTAGAAAGATGCGTTGCGTTTGTGCTTACCAAATACAACAGTTTATGCTACATAGTATGTTAGTTCTGATTCATTTTCACTTAATTTCCAAACTTAATATCTATCTATCTATTAAGGCTTTTTTAAAATTTAGACTGTCAAGTCATTTGTTCTCCTTGACAAATGTTCCTTGTTTAGTTTTTAGTTTATCTCAAGATAAATGCTGCATTATGAAGTAAAAATATAACCGTTGCTTGTATAAATGTATTTGATAGGTGTGGACTTAATTTTCATATTTAATATACCAACTATTTATTTATTTGAAATAATAATTAAATATTTATTATGAATTATTATGTATAGTTTCATATTAATTTACATAAAATTAAGTTATTTATTTTATAAATTAAAAATACAGCTTATTATACAAAGTGCATTATATGGTTTGAATCCAATTCATCAATTAAAGACTATATATAATAAACTATTTATATACTTATTTAAACGAAGTATTTATATAATATATATGATTAATTAACATATTATATAAATATATAATATATACATTATATTATAACATTTCAATAATTCATTTATAATAATTCAGTAATTCAATTATTTGTTAGTATACTATTTACCTTCATCTGCTTATTTAGATGAATCAAGAGATGCACATGCTGAATTTATTTAGCTTGTTTATTTGTTTGTTTGTTTTCACACACATACAATTTCTTGTTGATACTGTAAATCTGTTAGTTAGTGGTTTAACTGTCTTGCATGCCATCAGCTTGATGTGTGTCTTTGCATTTCATCAGGTTTGAAAGACTTTGGAAACACATGCATGTGCGAATATGCTTATATAACTTTGAATCAGTCATTTGTATGTGACTGGTGTACGTGCCGAAGAATCAGGCAGAGATGCTGAGTTGTTGAGGTGTGTGTGTGTGTGTGTGTGTGTCTGTCCTGATGTGCTACTGAAATAATGAATGTTGTGACCCAGACTTCACAACAGTGCATTGCTGAAGGCTCAGGGAGCAGTCAAGGTTATCCAACAGTTATGCACAGGAAGTGAAGCAAACAGAAGAGAATGACAAAATAACGGTCTACAGAACAGAACATAAACCTGACAATAAGATCGTTAGGCTATCGTTAGCCTATATGTATAACAGTTAGCCTAGTTGTAATCTGATTTTCTAATCTGACTGGACAAGAGACTTTCTATTGATGTTTCCACCTGCCCGCGTTCTAGACGGGCTGTCAGTCAGTGCAGTTACAGTGTTGCGCCACAAAGTGGTGGAAAGGGACTGTCATTCAACTACACATTCAAAAATGCTGATTCATTCATTCAAAGAGAC
>NW_015635536.1:63565-73587 GCF_001515625.1 Sinocyclocheilus rhinocerous
CATATTGATTTACGGTCTTAAATATGTCCAGCGCGGTTTTTTTTAAAGTCTAGTCCCTGTTTTTATACAGTCTATGGTCTGGTCCAGTGTTTATCGGGTTGTGCGTGAGTAATAATGGTCCGTGGGGAAACACGGTGTTCCGTGTGAAGTTACAGTAAATTGACTAAACGAAGCCTCGACACAAATAATTTGCCTCGATGATTTTTTTGTATTCGAGGAATCGTTTCAGCCCTACTTCACACTCACAGGCTGTGTGTATGTGTGTGTGAACATATGGTTGTGTGTGTACAAACGCTAGCCTATCCTCACCTTCTCAATTTCAGCTAAATTACCAATCCAACTTCTGGCCAATTACTTATGATCATCTTATTGAGGCGGTCTGAATGTTGCTTCATTTGAGTTCATCTGATAGCTGAGCGTCTGCTAATGAGATGATTCTGATCCTGTGCAGAGCATGTATTGTGCGCGGTTGTTAATTGTGTGATTATATGCACAGTCCACACCTCACTTCATGCATATTCAAGGTGATGTGTAGAAGGTGTGGTTGAAGGAGAGAGAGATGTGAGGATGCTGCAGTTTACCCTTGCTGTGTAGGACTGCACTGCAAGACAATTCTGCTTCTTTGAGCTCACTGTTTGCATTACAAGACCATCACTATCTGCTAATCTGTTTCAGCTTATTCAGCCTCAGATGTTTAATGGAATCAACATCAGTCATATTATATGAGAAATTGTGAAGGACATTTGCCAAGGAAATTATGTCACACTAAACTTCAAAAAAATAAATAAAATAAAATAAAATTGAAGTTGTAAATAAAACAAAGAGTACATTTTCATATTCGTTTGACAAGAAAATACTATTTCAGTCTTTCTGCTTCAAAATTTCACATTTAATTCAGTGTTACTTTCCATTTCTTTGTAATTAATTGTGAAATTTATTAGCAATTTCTAAAGAAAAATAGATTTTAAACCAGTTTTTTTACAGTTCATCCAGAAATGAAAATTCTGTCACCATGTTTTAAACCTCATGTTATTATTTGACTTCCTTTCTTACATAAAACACAAATGGAGATACTTTGAAGAGTGTTTATGCTGCTCTTTTCCATACAACTAAAACTTGAAGTAATTAGAGGCTGTTTGCCAATATCTTTTATTATTTCTTAGAAAAATAGCCATGTGGTGTGAACATCAACAAAAAATGAATGAGTGAATGAATAAAACAGGAAATTATTTTATAGAAAGGACGACTGCAGACCCTCAAGTGTTTTAAAATATTAGATAATTTGTCATTTTTATGACAAGCCATATTATTATTTAACGTCATGTGGTGCGACTCTCCAAAAAACTAAAAAATATAATTAAATAATAATATATATTTTTTAATATTTAATATGTTATTTTATTATCATCACATTTTAAAAATAATATAATAATTAAAATTAATATAATTAATAATATGAATAAAATTAATAGAATTAATAATAACTATACACTGACGTACAAAATATGGTATTACTTTTTTACTTGGTTGTTACAACACGTGACATTTTTAGAGTTATTAAAGGTAAACTTTTCTTGAAAGAGGTATAAAGGTTTTCAAAACCATATGAAACCCACATTAATAGAAAGAGTACATTTCTAAGAATTTGGCACATGCATTTTAAACTAGAATTTAAAAGGATTTTTCCTTTTGTTTATCATGGACACTCTTATTTATTCTCACAACTGTCATTGGTTCATAATGACTTTAAAAACTGCTTGGATTTACATAAATGAGTAAATGATGACAAAATATTCATTTTTTGGACACACTGTGCCTTTAACCATGTAAAATAATGGCACAAGATGGCATCCCCTTACCCCTAAGGGCAAAAAAGTATAGTAAAACTATCAAAACACACCAATCAATGAACCAAACTGTTTGAACACTTATATCTTAACTTGGGTCAGTGAAGTGTGGTGCAATGAGATTGTATTGTTCTTTATCTTCCCACTATTTAACCTAAGAGTCAATACCTGGACCATAGTTCCTCTCGCTTCATTATCCAGACCAAATGGACCTTGACATGTCTGTTGCTTGGAACAACACAAATATAAATCTGAACAGTGATGGATCGGTCCCCGTTAGATGGATATTGATAGCAGGTAGGGCATAAGCGTGTCACTGTAAAATTGTTACAAGAGAGCTGCACACAGCCTTGAGCTGTAGGCTGCACTGAGGAGGAGAGAGGGAGGGCTGCAGGGATCAATATCAGTGAGCAGGAGAAGAGCGAGGGATGGAAGACGTGGTTGAGGAGGGAGAAACAGAGGTGTAAGGGACTGAAGAAGGATGAGGAGGCGGGGCGAAAGGAGAGAAAAGGAGGCTGGTCGGGAGAGAGAGCTCAGAAGGGAGCAATGGAGGGTCACCTTCAGCGATGGCATCTGATTCAGCACAATCTTTCCCACTCGGGTTACTGCACTGTGACCTAGCCGAGCATGCTGGGACTCTCTGAGGCCAAGCTTCTCTTCCTGTTTTATTTTCTGTCTCTTTCTGTCCCTCTGTCTGTTTCTCCTTTGACCTTTCATCTATACAAACCCAATCTCCTCTTATTTTTGTCCTTCCGGTACTTCTACACACAACTCAGGATTTATGATGGTTTTATTTTCTCCAATATCATGTCATTGTCATCATCTAGCTTTAGAGCCTTTAGTCATGTCACAATATACCTAGGTCATTTTTCATCTCCCTTATGTTATGTCAACATCTTGGATTTTCTCTCGCTCTATCTCTATACCGAATCACCACTCCCACACAAGCATTTTGCTCCGACATACTTTTGTTTTTGGTCTTTGCACATCATGCTGAGACAATTATGTTTTATCTCTGACAATAAAAGCCTTCCAACAAAGAAAAAACACAATTAAAAGCTTTCAGGCATGTCGTTTCGCATTGCCACTTTTGATCTATGACTGAATCTTTGAAGTACTTTGCTGTATTTTTCCATCTATTTTTGGGACGGATCATTTTTTGTAAAGAAACGTCAGCCCTTTGTCAGATTTTTGACAGTGTAAACTACCATTAAAGATTTATTTTTTTTAATATTAAATTTTTTAAAATATTTTTTATTTTAATTAAATAATACCTTTATAGAGCAAGGATGCAATAAATTGATCAAAAGTGACAGTAAAGACATTTATAGTGTTATGAAAGATTTCGGTTTCAAATAAATGCTGTTATTGAATGTTCTTTTCATCAAAGAACCCTGAAAAAAATGTAACCTTTTCAACATTAATAATAATAATGTTTTTTTGTGCACCAAATCAGTATATTAGAATGATTTGTGACCCTGGACCACAAAACCAGTCATACGTGTAAAATTTTTTTAAATTTATACCTCATCTGCTGAATAAATAAGCTTTCCATTGATGTATGGTTTGTTAGGATAGGACAATATTTGGCCGAGATACAACTATTTGAAAATCTGGAATCTGAGGGTGCAA
This sequence comes from Sinocyclocheilus rhinocerous, assembly GCF_001515625.1. NCBI lineage: Eukaryota > Metazoa > Chordata > Actinopteri > Cypriniformes > Cyprinidae > Sinocyclocheilus > Sinocyclocheilus rhinocerous. The sequence goes on from NW_015635536.1 coordinate 67,045, forward strand.
AAAAAATCTAAATATTGAGAAAATCGCCTTTAAAGTTGTCCAAATTAAGTTCTTAGCAATGCATATTACTAATCAAAATTTAAGTTTTGACATATTTACGGTAGGGAATGTACAAAATATTTTCATGGAACATGATCTTTACTTAATATCCTAATGATTTTTGGCATAAAAGAAAAATCGATCATTTTGACCTATACAATGTTCTTTTGGCTATTACTAAGAATATACCCCAGCGACTTAAGACTGGTTTTGTGCTCCAGGGTCACGTTTCTGAAGGATTATAATATTTCACAATCTTACTGTTTTTAATGTATGTTTTTAACCAAATAAATGCAGCCTTGGTGAGCATAAGATTTGTCTTTCAAAAGCATGAAAAAAATCTTACCAATGACAAAATTTTTAACACACATAATTTGTACATAATTTTATGTATACCCTTATTAAATTTATAGTAGAACATTTATTCCCTACCCTGACTGCATTGAGCTTCATGGGTATTAAGTCAAATGTGGGTGTGTGTGTGTAGGCTGTGTTTGGGAATGTTTGGTGTGTGTTTTTCAGCCCACTCACATTTAATCTTTTATTTTTAAATCTGTCACGGCTGTCCATGTGTCTGCTACACTAGTGGCCCAGATTTGGGCAGGATTGAGCATCACAGAGTTTAATGCAGCCCGTGTCCGAGGGTGCTGAAGAGTGATTAGATGCAAGATGTGTTACTAGATGACGTTCTCCAGCAGTCTATAGGCTGTGTGGATGCTCAGGTTTGTTTGGAGGTCGTTTGTAATTTAAGATGCACGGGCTGGCTGGCCTCCAGCAAGTCTCTCCGTGGAGGGTGATGTAAGATTAGGGTCAGAGCTGTCAAAAACAGGTTAGGACAGGGAAGGGGTGACATAACTGCTCAAATGCAAGTTATTAAAGTTATGCCAAAGCCTAACTTATTCTTCTTAGTAATGTGTTAGCCTGTTGTGCACAATATATTTTGATGTAAATGGAAATTATTGTGGTAAGTGAAAAATTCTAAGTAATCCATTCAGAAATCTAAATAGGCTAAATTTTGAATGTAACTGTAATTACCAGTTATTTTAATTGTAACTGAATACAATTATTTATATTTTATATTTTAAATACGTAATACCTTTGCAGTTTCTCCGTTACTTCTCAGCCCTGATCATCAGTGTATGGAAGCCCGTTTCCGCCACTGAATAAAAAATAAAAAAAGGTTATTGTGACTTTTTATTTCACAATTGCAAGATATAAAGTTAGAATTGCGAGATATAAACTCACAATTCTGACTTTTTTTCTCAGATTTGCGAGATATAAACTCGCAATTGCGAGATAAAATTTTTCTCGCAATTGCGAGTTTATATCTCGCAATTCTGACATTATAACACGCAATTGCGAGTTAAAGTCCAAGTTTGAGGGGGGGAAAAAGACTGATATGTTCAGAATTGTGAGTTTATATCTTTATATAAAGATATATAAGAGACTTTATGTCTCGCAATTGCAAGTTTATATCACGCAATTCTCACTTTATTTCTCAGAATTGCGAGTTTATATCTCACAATTATGACATTTTAACTCGCAATTGTGTTTATATCACGCAATTCTGAGAAAAAAAGTCAGAATTGCGAGTTTGTATCATGCAATTCTGAGAAAAAAAGTCAGAATTGCGAGTTTGTATCATGCAATTATGAGAAAAAAAAGTCAGAATTGTGAGATAGAAAGTCGTAATTACCTTTTTTTATTTTTTATCCAGTGGCAGAAATGGGCTTCCATATCAGTGACTGTGACTAGAACTACATTGGTTAAAAACACGATTTTTCATGATAGATCACTGACCTTTAAAAGTTTTTACCATTTTACATTTTCCCTGAGGTCCACATGTTAGTTAAAATTTCTTTTACTAAATGTCAAGGGAAAAAATGAAAAAAGAAATTTTATGACTATCTGCCCATAAATGTGCTGTTTTTCCTATTGTAGCTTTAAGACCCTTAAAATGACATTGTAAAAGCTTTACAAAGCAATATGTGGCACACAATCAGTTAAAGAAAGTATGCTCTTTCTTGCTACCAGTGTCACTTACTGCAATGGTGGCATGGCATCCTAACCTATACCTTATAGGTAGAGTAGCATATATAGCAATATCACCTTTGATATAGTGCAGTATATGTCATATGTCATATTTCTGTGGGTGAGCAGACCGCTGTATATGTTTTGATGGTGCTTGAGAGGCTCAGTGTTTACACTTTTAGGAGAGATAAAGTCATAATTTATAAGTATATTATTTCCAGTATGCTACAATGTATTTCTTTTCACAAGGGTAAGCATAGTTGATGTGTAAATTTGGACATTCATGTATTACAATTTCTGATGTTCAAATATAAAATTAATATTTTTGAACCCTTGGAAAATAAGATATCAAGAAACAAATCAAAGCTTTATTAGACTTCTGGTCTCTCAGGATTCTGTGAAGGAAAGTAAATCCCCCTCTCAGTCATTGTGCAGAATTGTCACGCTTACCAACACAAATACAACAAGGATAAGCAAACAAGATGGGGATAACTGAGTAGACTGATTCATCACAGACTTTGTAAAGGAGAAAACCTGCAAGGTGAAATGCAAAGATTTGTCTTCTATGTCTTCCTCACTTTTGTCCCCAGCCTGCATAGCAATCAGTCCGCCCAAACACAGATGTGTATTTCACACTGAGTGATATTCCTATTAGAGCAAGGTATTTCTTATACGAATGAGGTGCTTTTCCAGCTTTGACTGGAATAAATGTTCTAGATTGTTGAGCAGAAGCAGTTGAGCAGAAGCACTGCATGTTTATAAGATCAATCAGATCATACAGGTGCAGTATTCACCTTACAGCTCTTGTTTATTTCTGTTAAGATAGATGTCATGCGGCAGATAACTTACTGTTTTACCTACTGTGGTTTGTTGCTGACACAGAGCCGTGTTATTGTCTTCTGTCTTGGTGGATAGTTTTATTGCTATTATGTATGCATTATATCATTATGAAATTCTTCTTTGATAAACACCATTTATGTTCTTTAGAACTGAATGCTTTCGTAATGTAATACATCTTCATTCTGTCTCAGTTGTTGTCTGTTTGTCTCTCATTTTCAAACATTCTTTGCACTCTTTGATTGATTGACTGTGGAATTCAATTAGACACTCTTGTAATTGAGTCATTTTGTTTACTCTCTTTTCTTTACTTTCATAATCTGGGCACGTCTCAGTTGAGACTACAGTTTATTGTAGGCGGTGGCTCCAAGATTTGCGGAACGACATTGACCCTTTTGGTAACTGAAATAATGTTTATACCAAAATATACAGCTGTAATAATACAGGTGGTAAATAGAAGGTCAGAGGATGACTTGATGTTTATCATTAATGACCTTTAAATAAAAAATGGCTGATAAACATGAACTCAAACCTCAAGTATAACTAGCCTCAAGTTTTATAATTACATTATCATTAAATGTTATGAATCTTTGCTGTTTTATCTCAGTTTTTTTCTCTTTCTCTCTGAGCGGCGTCTGAACTGATAAATCTCTGTATTGCTTTAGTCACCTTCTAATTAGTGTCACAAGCCTGGAGCCCCTGTTTATCTTCACTGGCCAAAAGAAGTTACTCATCTTTATTTTTTTTATCTCCCTCTGTCCTTTGGGTGTTCATAATAATGGAAGTGCCTTGAAATGGCTTGCTGTTTCCATCTAACCCAGACTTACCTTTCTACAATTTTAAAACTTTGAAGTTTCTTCATTGGAACAGATTTGGAGAAATGTAGCATTACACTCTTAAAAATAAAGGTGCTTCAAAGGTTCTTCAAAGCGGTGCCATAGAAGAACCATTTTTGGTTCCACAAAGAACCATTCTGTCAAAGGTTCTTTAAAGAACCATCTCTTTCTTACCTTTTTATAATCTGAAGAACCTTCTTTTTCCACAAAGAACCTTTTGTGAAACAGAGAGGTTCTTCAGATGTTAAAGGTTCTTTATGGAACCATTTAGACAAAAAAGGTTATTGTATGGCATCGTGAAGCACCTTCATTTTTAAGAGTGTACATCACTTGCTCACCAATGGATGCTCTGCAGTGCATGGGTGCCGTCAGAATGAGAGTCCAAACAGCTGATAAAAACATCACAATAATCCACAAGTATTCCACATGACTATCATTGATCAACTAACATCTTGTGAAGTGAAAAACTGTATCTTTGTGATAAACAAGTCCATCATCAAGGCATTTTAACTTTAAAGAGCAGGTCAGATGGTATTTTAAAGTGACCTAATATTGTGTTGGAGTCCCCTACAACAGGTTTAAATGCATCTAAGGTCAGAAAACATTGTAATTTTCTCAGAATATACATTTAATATTAGAGTCATTTGCCAATGATTTCGAAACGATTTGTTCCAAGCAAGTTCGGAGCAAACCCCTCCCTTCCATAAGCCTACTCTGCTCTGATTGGTCAGCTGGCCAAGCCTGTTGTGATTGGCACAGAGAGGAGTCCTTGAGCAAGTTAGCAGTCAGAATTGCGAGTTTGTATCATGCAATTATGAGAAAAAAAAGTCAGAATTGTGAGATAGAAAGTCGTAATTACCTTTTTTTATTTTTTATCCAGTGGCAGAAATGGGCTTCCATATCAGTGACTGTGACTAGAACTACATTGGTTAAAAACACGATTTTTCATGATAGATCACTGACCTTTAAAAGTTTTTACCATTTTACATTTTCCCTGAGGTCCACATGTTAGTTAAAATTTCTTTTACTAAATGTCAAGGGAAAAAATGAAAAAAGAAATTTTATGACTATCTGCCCATAAATGTGCTGTTTTTCCTATTGTAGCTTTAAGACCCTTAAAATGACATTGTAAAAGCTTTACAAAGCAATATGTGGCACACAATCAGTTAAAGAAAGTATGCTCTTTCTTGCTACCAGTGTCACTTACTGCAATGGTGGCATGGCATCCTAACCTATACCTTATAGGTAGAGTAGCATATATAGCAATATCACCTTTGATATAGTGCAGTATATGTCATATGTCATATTTCTGTGGGTGAGCAGACCGCTGTATATGTTTTGATGGTGCTTGAGAGGCTCAGTGTTTACACTTTTAGGAGAGATAAAGTCATAATTTATAAGTATATTATTTCCAGTATGCTACAATGTATTTCTTTTCACAAGGGTAAGCATAGTTGATGTGTAAATTTGGACATTCATGTATTACAATTTCTGATGTTCAAATATAAAATTAATATTTTTGAACCCTTGGAAAATAAGATATCAAGAAACAAATCAAAGCTTTATTAGACTTCTGGTCTCTCAGGATTCTGTGAAGGAAAGTAAATCCCCCTCTCAGTCATTGTGCAGAATTGTCACGCTTACCAACACCAATACAACAAGGATAAGCAAACAAGATGGGGATAACTGAGTAGACTGATTCATCACAGACGTTGTAAAGGAGAAAACCTGCAAGGTGAAATGCAAAGATTTGTCTTCTATGTCTTCCTCACTTTTGTCCCCAGCCTGCATAGCAATCAGTCCGCCCAAACACAGATGTGTATTTCACACTGAGTGATATTCCTATTAGAGCAAGGTATTTCTTATACGAATGAGGTGCTTTTCCAGCTTTGACTGGAATAAATGTTCTAGATTGTTGAGCAGAAGCAGTTGAGCAGAAGCACTGCATGTTTATAAGATCAATCAGATCATACAGGTGCAGTATTCACCTTACAGCTCTTGTTTATTTCTGTTAAGATAGATGTCATGCGGCAGATAACTTACTGTTTTACCTACTGTGGTTTGTTGCTGACACAGAGCCGTGTTATTGTCTTCTGTCTTGGTGGATAGTTTTATTGCTATTATGTATGCATTTGATAAAAACATCACAATAATCCACAAGTATTCCACATGACTATCATTGATCAACTAACATCTTGTGAAGTGAAAAACTGTATCTTTGTGATAAACAAGTCCATCATCAAGGCATTTTAACTTTAAAGAGCAGGTCAGATGGTATTTTAAAGTGACCTAATATTGTGTTGGAGTCCCCTACAACAGGTTTAAATGCATCTAAGGTCAGAAAACATTGTAATTTTCTCAGAATATACATTTAATATTAGAGTCATTTGCCAATGATTTCGAAACGATTTGTTCCAAGCAAGTTCGGAGCAAACCCCTCCCTTCCATAAGCCTACTCTGCCCTGATTGGTCAGCTGGCCAAGCATGTTGTGATTGGCACAGAGAGGAGTGACATAAAATCTTATGCAAGCGAATCGTGCCCACATCTAAAGTTTAGCTGCTAAACTGTGAACACTTAAAACACTTAAAACACGTTAGCCGAGTGCTAATGTGACTAACTGATGAAACAATACAGTTTGTAAACCAAAATATGTCTACTGTAATGTTAAGAACGACAGACAAAAGACGCTCTGTCTTAACTTTTAATCAGAACGCAGAACAGCTGTATCACAGGCGCACCAGCCTAACTAACTCGCTTGTCTCTCCCGCATTAACCCTATAACTGCCGGTGCAGCAAAAT
>NW_015635536.1:74219-78176 GCF_001515625.1 Sinocyclocheilus rhinocerous
CCACAGCTAAAGTTTAGCTGCTAAACTGTGAACACTTAAAACAATAATGGTGGATACGTGAAAAACTTGATATTTTGAGCACTCTAGCGGGCAGGCGGGGATTATGCAAATGTGTTACCCAGTGACGTATACCGGTAACAGGCAAAATATTCGAAAATATGACGACTCGTTAAGGCGATTCAGAATCGACTCTCTCTTTTGAGAGACAATATCTTTATTTATCATGCACTTTTTTGATTAACAACTTTGCAGATTGTTTTCATTTAAGGACAGCTACGTTATAAACTGCAAAAGAGATATTTTTCAAAAACCCATATGACCTGCTCTTTAAACTGTTGTTTCTGGCCAAAATAGTCCATAATCCATGATAATGCTTTCTCCAGTGAAAAAGTTCATGCTCTGTTGTCTTCTCACATCAAAACAAAACAAAATATTTGTTTAGAACTGTTTTGGCTTATAAACGGTGCTTGATCTGTACCAATTTCTCTCCTGAGTCAGACAAGATGAATGAATCTTAGCCTGAGGCAACAGTTTGAAGTTAAAAACTTCTTAATCATGGATTTGTTTCTTACAAACATGCAGCTTTTCACTTCACAAGACATTAACTGATGGACTGGAGTCATGTAGATTATTGTGATGTTTTTATCACATTCTGACGGCACCCATTCACTGCAAATGATCAATTGGTGAGCAAGTGATGTAATGCTAAATTTCTCCAAATCTGTTCTGATGAAGAAACAAGATCATCTACATCTTGAATGGCTAAGGTCAATTTTAAGCAAATTTTCATAATTGGGTGAACTATTTCTTTAATGATTTCCTTCCAGAAAAGTCTGCATTCCAAGGATGCTTTTCTTTTAACACCGACAATGTGACACTTGAATTCAGCAGTCTCTAAAAAGCCAGTGGCCCAGGGTAAGGTTGGCTATGATAATGAATACAGAGATGAACATCCATTGTTCCACATTCTGACCTCAAGCAGACACACAGCTCCCCATTACATGACTCTATACTAGTTTCACTGGCACACGCAATGTATAGCCTATAGCATTAGCTATTCATGCTGCATGAATGAGATACCATGGGTGTTCCTGGAATAAAGATTGATCCAAAAATAGGTCTTATGAGGAAACAGATCTATTTAGAGAGAAAACAACAATGGCGGTAGATGTGACAGATTGTTTTGCTCTGGGACTGTATGGAATTTCATTGGTGAGCCATCCCAGCAGAACAGAGGGGTGGATGCGAAAACGGATATGGGGTGGTCAGCTCTTTCCTGACCTTAAGGGTCAGCATTTTCAACACTACATGTAAAATATGCAGTATCTTCATAGAGCCACCAGCGTTTCTAGTTCAGCCAGTTGGAATTGATGTGACAAAACAGCGTTTCCAAAGCAGAAAATCTACTATATGGAAAGTATAGAATATCTAAGCTAATAATAATTATAATCACGTTGTTTGTAATTGTAAGATTGGGTGACACAAGTAAATTAGCCACTATCAGTAATGACAAATAATCAGAATTGAATGAAAATGAATGTACACATGTATGCATCAAATGTATTCATGTCCCCTAGAGAAAGATCAAAATGCTCTTTATATTTGTAGCAATGACAAGGAGGCTTTTCATCTCCAGAGACAGAGATTCAACCTTTGAATATAAATGCAACTAATGCCGCTGAGCAAGGTTGACAGTCTAGAGCGTGAAGATGTGTAGCTTTATAACCAGAACCTCCGCTCTGTGTGTGTGTCTGACAGCACGAGATGTCTCAAACCAACCAGACTTGACAGTTTGTCTCACACAAAGACACCTCTAGACATTTGAGTGTGTAACTAGGAATATATTTGCTTGATCTTGCCACATATACGACAAATAGATGGACAGCATTAGGCTGATAGACTATCTATCTATCTATCTATCTATCTATCTATCTATCTATCTGTCTGTCTGTCTGTCTGTCTGTCTTATGTTGTCACATCAATACAGTATGCTTTAACCATATTTCAATAGAATTATGAAATTACATATAAAGATGTACTTAATTCCTGCTTGGGTCAAAAAACACTCTAAAGTTAAACAAATTGCATTAATATGAAATGTAAACTATAGTACATTTTCATTTAATTGTAAATAACATCCAATTAAGTGTATGAAAACACTTACCTGTAAGTATATTCTTTAAAGGGTTAGTTCACCCCAAAATGAAAATTAGGCTGTGTTTTACTCACCCCCGATGCATCCTAGGAAACGGGGTACAGTGTGTGTGTGTGTGTAGCTGTATACATGCATGACAACATATATGTGTTTCTGCTCACATAACAAATCACTCAGCCCTACCCATAGACCTTAGTCTATGCATACATTATATTTAATTCTACATTCATTTCTACACATGAAAATGGGGCTGTGATGAACTGAATTACAGTCTGTTGGTTGTCCTGGCTAAATATCATTTATCACTTCTAATTTTCTCGACATGTTTTCTAAAGTTATTTATCCACTGGAAGAGAGTGTATTTTAGTGTTATCCCGCCCCTCTATCCGTGGACACCTGAGCTCTCCTGCTCCAAGGTCATATCCACGACTCCTCTTCCTGTGCCAATGGCAGCCTGCATGGAGCCTGGCTCAGTTTATCTCTGTCTCCGTAGCTGTTAAAAAAAAAAGACTCCTCCTATCAGCTGCCAGATCTCCAAGGGGGAGGGGCTGGATAAATAACCGATCGGCCAATCGCTCAACTGGAAACAATTAGTCATGTCTCCTCAGATGGTCCCCGTGCTGTTTAATTAGCCTCATTAAGCCTGGTGGGCAGGACAGCCTGAGGGGACGTGCGGACGGCGTAACCGTGGTTACTACTGTGCCGCAGTCAGATTGACTGCTCCTCTGTCTGACCCCTGGTTAGGATTGTATCGATCACCAATTAGGGTGTATTGATCTTTCTCAGACCCCCCGGTGGTAATAACATAAGAGAGACAATTAAGAGGAAAGTGTAAGATGGTGCTGGAAGCTAACTCATGTGCTGCTTTACTATAAATCATGTATTATGGTTGTAAAACCAGACCTTTTTATCCACAGGGCACTTTTTAGCATCTTATATTTAAAAACCTAAATAATCTTAAAAGACAGACAAAAATGCCCCAGTCTAGTCAGATTGGTCTGTTGGCTGGTTTTAGAGCAGTGATATTATGTATATACTGTTATAATATTTATTGATATTTTGAATTAGCTTTTATTTTTATATTTTAAATTTTCATTTTAGTTTTAGTGATTTTGTTAGGTGTGTTTGTCAATTAGTTTTTCAACATTTCTAATTTATGTTTTTCATCTTTATATTTTATTCTATTTCAGCTTTATTGCAGTTATTGAAAACTTTTTGTTTAATTACTAAATTGGTCAGACGTTATAAGCAGAAATGTCAAATCTTTTATATCTTTTGACCAGTAGGTGGCGCTATGCAGAAACTACTCATTTGCTCTCAGGTCATGCTTGTTATAACACATACCAAGTTTGGTCAGAATCTAAAACTATGGGTGGGTGGTTTATGGGTGGATAGTAGATGGTTTCTAGGTGGTTAATTGGTTGCTAGTGTATGGCTAGAGGATTCTGTGTGGGTACTCGGTTGCTAGGGCATTTTTAGAATGTTTCTTGGGTGTTATGGGCTAAGCACAAACAACGCTCAGTCTCAAACAGCTTGTGAGCCACAAATACCAAAATGAGTGGCTAACTGCGCTAAAACGTTCAAATACATACAAAATTATGTCAAAATGCCCGTCTTGGCGTGTATCCAGTTAAACACAGTCAGTTTTGGAACGTTAAATAGTTGAGAAAGAGAACGCATGTCGTGTAATGCCGAGTTCACATTGCATGATTTTAGCCCGATTTTTCACTCGCGACAGGTTTTGCATAATCGCCGACAAATGCCCGAAATCGGAGGCAAATCGGTGCTCGTTCACGCGAGTG
>NW_015635536.1:79352-80793 GCF_001515625.1 Sinocyclocheilus rhinocerous
AAGAAAAGTAGATTTTTGTTTGTATATGCTGTCAATTATAGTTCTTAGAAAGAAAATCGAAATCGGCAAAAATCGGTATCGGCAGATCACACTAACAAAAAATCGGAAATCGGAATCGGCCAAGAAAATTGCAATCGGTGCATCTCTATTGCTAACTATTTGTTGACATTTTTTTCAACAATTTTATTATCCACTAAGTGAAAAGCACACGTCAAATCATTAAACCTATGATCTGTAATATACTAATATCTCCTTTAAACAATCTATAGAAGTTATAATGTTATGATGGCATTGAAAGAATAACAATTACTGTAGTAGTTTTGGCAAAATGATGGTTTGCACGGCAAATATTTGTAAGGCAGTGGTCTTGCTCTTTTTTCCATGTTGACCACTTGATCTGCTTTATCCCCTTTGACTGTCACAGACATATTTTCCCCCATCTTATCTAATCCTTATCCTCTCTTGTCTCCCGCTATCTCCCGCTCTATCTGGCATCAGTCCTCTAACTAACCTACCTCGGCGTTTTCCTCCGTGACCCGATTCCTCGCCCTCCTCTTACGTTCATTCCTTCATTCTGTCAGCCCCTCGTGCTCCCTCGCCATCTGTCCTGTCTTGATCTCCCTCTCTGATTATCTCTCTCTTTCCCCTATCTGTTTCTCGCCGGACATCTATTCTACACATCACTGCCGCTTTAAAGTCGCTTCCGAGTAAGAGATTGGACGGGGCCGGCGAGGAAATGACAGCGCTGCTCCAATACTGTCATGTCTCAAGGCGCTCTCGCTCAGACTGCACCTGCCCCTCACGCGAGCCTGGCCAACTGTCACTTAGTGGGGCATCTCTGCATGTTCAAGCTCTGAGATTTAAAAATCGTAGTCGCTTTAAATCATGGTCTGTCACCTTTACATCGGATGTGTCCACTTGAATTTTACTAAAGAAAGCTGAAACTCCTTTGAATTTGACGCTGTAAATGTTGCCAAGTAAGAATTGGGTGAACATTTTTTGTTCCTCTGATTAATTATTTAAATTTCCTTTGAAAACGTTTGTTTTTTGACCTATATTTACTCTATAAATGGATTGTTCTCATCTGTATAATGTGAGAAGTAGCCTATTGCACAGAGAAAAAACAAATGATTCAGAAACATTTTCACTCTGAAATGGCTAGTAAATTTTACAAACAATTACAAAAAAGGGAAGTAACAATGAATTAAACATGGAAAAATGAAACGCCGTTTTTCTGTAAAACATACTCTCCAATAATCTTTGTTTTATATTAGTGCTGTCAAACGATTAATCGCGATTAATCGCATCCAAAATAAAAGTATTTGTTTACATAATATTTGTGTGTGTAGTGTACTTTGTATATTTATTACGTATATATAAATAGACACACATGCATGTATATATTTAAGAAAAATGTTTTAATATTAAATATATTTATTTA
>NW_015635536.1:80803-94286 GCF_001515625.1 Sinocyclocheilus rhinocerous
CGATTAATCGCATCCAAAATAAAAGTATTTGTTTACATAATATTTGTGTGTGTAGTGTACTTTGTATATTTATTACGTATATATAAATAGACACACATGCATGTATATATTTAAGAAAAATATGTTGTTTATATATTAAATATATTTATATATAAATTAAATTACATGAATATAAATATATACATGTAAATACATAGATATTTTCTAAATATATACTGTATGTGTGTGTATTTATATATACATAATAAATATACACAATACACACTACATATATATTATGTAAACAAAAACTTTTATTTTGGATGCGATTAATCGTTTGACAGCACTATTTTATTTACAACTTTGAAATATTTTTACAGTGTACAAATATTTTTAAAAACATTTTTTCTTGCTAAATTGAACTATTTGCTTCAAGGAATACATGGTATTACCCAGCTACATGTCTTTAAAAGCATATTTTACCAATTCCAACAACCACATAGCTAATTTAACTTAATTTAACTAAATTGCATGAGAAGTTTAATAAATGCTACATTGCATGAAGAGTTTACATGAAGAACAGACACAGCTGTATCATTATAATACAGCTGTAAACCATCATTCCAGTAATCTTTGTGTTTACGTTATGCAATAGTAATTTTGTATATGCAGCCTAATATCACAGAGCCCAGCTCCCAGTAGGACGGTTTTGGGGGATTTTGTTGAAAAAACACTGTGAAGTGGCCCAAAATAGTATTTAGGCACTTAAGCCACACTAAAAATTTATTCATTGATTTTATTGCATTAGATAATACGATATCAATTAAGAGGCATCTGCGCACAAATGCTGCTAGAGCTTTTCTCAGAAGTAAGCAATTTTTGCAATGACTGGTTTCAAGGTTATTTTAGGAGATGTATGAAGTCAGTTTTCTTGAAATTCACGGTTTAACTAAATATTTTGTATTAAATTTACATTTGTGTTAATGTTTATTCATTTAGCAGATGCTTTTATGTCTGAAAGCTTGTTTCACAGTATAAAAAAATAAAGGTAATTGTCACTTTTTATCTTACAAATTTCTGACTTTTTTCTCGCAATTCTGAGAAAAAAGAATTGCAAGATAAGCTCAGATTTGCAAGATGTAATGCAGAAAAAAGTCATTTGCTAGATGTTAACTCACAACTCGTGAGTTTATCATTTGCAGTTGCAAGATATAAAATTGCAATTCTGAGAAGAAAAGTCTGAATTGTGAAATATAAACTTGCATTTGTGAGAAAAAAAATCTGAATTGTTAGATAAAAGGTGAAAGGTGAAATAAAACTGAATGGTCTGAATCATGAGATATAAACTAAATACAAACATTTAGAGATGTAAGCTTTGAATTATGAGCAGAAAAAAAATCTGAATTGTGAAATCTTACTTTCAAATATATCAGAGCTTGATTATTTGCTATCCCATACAATAGCATCTAATAATACATACATTTTAAAGCATTTCTTCAGTGAATTATTTTTTGGGCCATGTAGCTTTTTTGTTGAGAGGTTGCTTCAAATGGCATGTTTGCCTTGAAGAGCTCCTCCACCTGTTTCGATGAAGCAGGTTTGTGTTCATTGTGCCTCCCACTGAGACAGCATCTGTTGATTTGTCTGGAGGCTCCTTACAGCACACATAGAAATGAGGGCACACTCTTGTTGTTTAGGCACATATTGACCTCCTGCCCTCTCTGATCTATCTGCTCCATCTCAGCCAGATTTAAGAAAGAAATAGTTCATGCAAAAATGAATATTCAGTGATTACTAGTCTTTTAAAACCCATATGACAGTCTTCCATATTTACAACATGTACAAGTACTGAACATATCAATACACTAAATGTTTTGCATTAGATTTTCTATATGTAGTCCCTACTGACATGAATTTAATCTGTGTCTATATCCCCCTCTCTCTGTGTTTCTCTGTCAGTTCGTTGGCCATGTCTAAGGTTGCAGTAAAGAAGCTGCACTGGCGCTCTAAAGTGCAGGAGACCTTCGTACCGCTGGTGGGCAGCTCTGGAGATTTGGGAATTGCCATCGGAGGCGGGGCTGATTATGGAGAGTTCCCATTCGTCACCGCAGCACCAGGGGGAGGGATCACAGTTGGCGATATTATCTTAGAAATCGGCGGAACTCCTGTTTTGGGCCTGACTTTAGGAGATGTGCGTGGGCTCCTAAACTCCTGCCCCCATCCAATCCGCATCAAGACAGTGTCTCCAGGTACTGTTGGAATTGTACATTCTCAATTGTCTGGGCTTAACATGGATTTTTGTTCTCTAAATATTTTTTTTCCTCCAGTGGTGTTTCTTATCGCTGTTAGTGATCCTTGTTAATTATTTAGCAAGGACACATTAAATTGATCAAAAGTGACAGTAAAGACGTTTAGAGCATTACAAAAGGTTACTATTTCATGTAAATGCTGTTCTTTTGAACTTTCTGTTCTTTATAAAAGTCCTTAAAGGGTTAGTTCACCCAAAAATGAAAATTAGGCTGTGTTTTACTCACCCCCGAGGCATCCTAGGTGTATATGACTTTCTTCTTTCAGACAAATCCATGACACTGAAGACTGGAGTAATGATGCTGAAAATTCATGCCATCACATTTAAAATTACATTTCAGAATATACTGAAATGGAAAACATTGCTTTCGAATTGTAATAATATTTCACAATATTACGGTTTTTATTGTATTTTTGACAGTTAGTTTAGTATAATTTTAAATATTATTTATTAATATTTTGAGCTTTTATTTTTGTATTTTCAGTTGAATTTTAGTTCACGTTTTAGTAATTTTGTTATGTGCCTTTGTCATTTTTATAAGCTTTGTTTTATTATTAGCTTTAATTTTATTTCAGTTTCAGTTTTACTCATTTTTGTACATCAACTAAAACGTTTAATTCAGCTTTATTTCAATTAAGGAAAATAAATTTGAATATTATTAGTTTTAGTTAATAATACCAACACAAGTTTTTGATCAAATGGAAGCAGCCTTGGTGAGAGATTTATTAAACAAGCGATTTATTTTAAAAAACGATTTTATTATTCAAAAATTGTACTGACCCCAAAATTATGAACAGTAGTGTAAATTGATAATTTTTTTGTGTTAATGTTAGTCCTCCTAACTATACCATTATATCAAGGGTTCTTACCCCCGGTTTCACAGACAAGGCTTAAGCTAGTCCCAGACTAAAATGCATGTTTGAGCTGTCTCAACTGAAAATATCTTGCTCTGACATTTCTTAAAATTTGTCAGTGTCATTGTTCTGTGTCAAGATGTACACCTGTAATGTTTTCTTCTAAGGCATTTTTGTAAAAGTTGCTTAAATATCTTATTTAAACTGAGGCCTAGTCCTGGCTTAAGCTAAGCCCCGTTTGTGAAACCGGGACTTAATGTCATAACAGTATGACATTCTCCGACAGCAAAAAAAAAAAAAAAAAGGTTTTCTGAAGCAGAACAAAATCCATCTTTGTCAACTGTTCATATAAATGGTTTGGTCCCTGGTTGCAGGATTGTGGTATTGATGTCACATGGGTTGTATGTCACCTGTAGGGGGCGCTGATATTTATCACAAGGTGTCATGGCATGATGATTTTTTTTTGTCAACCAGTTTGTCACACCTGACCATGACTTCCTCCGTCCTCTATTAGATTGATGAGCAACCTGAGTCCTCTGCCTCCCCCTCTTCTCTCTCGCTCTCTCTCTCTGCTGTTCTCACACCTCTAACACCTCCAACTACTAACTGCAGAGTATTAAATTGAGCTTTGTCAGTAAGGTTATAATTCACTGTTGTATGTTGCATTAGCTGATGAGAATATCTCATAGACCTAGAAATACAGACTTACGCATCCTGTTCTGTTATTAATATCGTCCTTTGATCTGCCTGTGTATCCTATATAAATGCAGTGGCCACAGAGAAGAGGAGCTTTGTGCTAATTCTGGCACTTCTATTTTAAAAAAGATCAATATGTACTGTCCCTGCATGCTGAAATACATTCAAGTCTTTATAAAAGCAACTCTGTCTTTCAAACAGTGGAACTGATCATAGTGAACGCCTGAGGATTTGCTTCATTTAGTCCTGTTTCATTTCCAATATTTCATGTTGATTTTGCACTTCTGCAATTTACTGAATTGCTATACTGGATGATAAATTAGTAAACTAAATGTTATATTGAGTGATGCTTGCCTGTGCAAGATTTGCCACCATGATGTGTGATGTGTTCTGGGATGCGTTTCCAAAAAGCAACTATGGTTGCAAGTTCTGTTGTTACCAGTAGAGTTCAATGGAATTTACGAACATAGTTAGCTAATGATGCTTTTGGGAAATGCACCCCTGGTTGCCAGATAAATGCAATATGGCTGCTGAGCTGTTCTGAGTGGCATTTAATGTGCTTTTACAGTTGAACAGTATTTTTGTTGGTTGCTTTAAGCTTTAAGTTGGTTGTTTTTGACAAGTTGCTATGTGGTTTCTACTGTATTCTTGATGGCTTCTATGGTGTTTCCGATAAGATGATTAATGTGTTGCTGTGTGGTTGCTAGGATATGGTTTGTTTTGGTTGTTCAAGGTTGTTCCAGGAGGTCGCCAGGTCATTGTTGCTGAGGTATTATTATTTTTTGTTTTTGTTTTTTATATTTTTGATGAAATCTGAGAGCTTTATGACCCTCCATAGAGAGCAACACAACTACCACATTCAAGGCCAAGAAAGGTAGTAAGGACATTGTTAAAATAGTCCATGTGACATCAGTGGTTCAACCGTAATTTTATGAAGCTACGAGAATGCTTTTTGTGTGAAAAAAAAAAAGAAGAAAAAAAAGACTTTAATCAGCAATTTCTTCTCTTCTGTGTCAGTCTGTTTTAATGATGTCCTTAATGCGTTTCTGGGCCTTGAACTTGTCAGTTGCGTTGCTGTCTGCCGGGTCAGAAAGCTCTGGGATCTCATCAAAAATATCTTCATTTGTGTTCGGAAGATGAACGAAGGTCTTACGGGTTTTGAACAACAGGAGGGTGAGTAATTAATGACAGAATTTTCATTTTTGGGTGAACTATCCCTATAATGTTTTTATGCAGTTGGGGGTTGCTAGTGTGTTGTGGGTTGTTGCCAGATCATTGCTGTTCTGTGGTGTTCTGAATGGTGTTTGGTGCATGCATTGCTATGTGATTGTTGTATTTTTTGCTTGTTGTATGTTCCAGCAGTCAGAAATCTTCTTAACGTTTAGAAAAGTAACAAGCTACATGATTTGAGGTACCATGTTCTTAGCACAAACGATGCAGGACTAGTTACGTGTTGATGAAATTTGTACAGATCCCTGACTGAATGCAATCCACACTAATTTGGCTGAATTAAGTAGATGGAGTTCAGAGAGAGCAGCAGGCCAGCAATAGCATCCTCCTGTAATAACATGGCGGTGATTAGAAACACCTCTAATATCTACAAAGGTTAATCAATACCGCCTCCAGGGACTGGGCAGAATTTATCTGTGTGTGTGTGTGTGTGTGTGTTTATTTTCGCAAGCTCTTCAGTTTTTTTGAATTGCAGATTTTGAGTTGGGTAAGCACATTGTCTCATTTGTAAATGTGAATGTATGGGATATTCTTACTGTATGTGTGAAATCAGAATGTCTCTGTTTGTTCACTTGTCCAGCTTTCGCTTTCTAATTCTTTTTCTCTCCTTTTTCCAGGCTCAACTCTATGCAAGGATCTAAGGTTATATCTGAGCAAATGTTTCACACCAGGTTCAATGGACAGTCAACTCCAGCAGGTGATCCGAGAAAACCTCTACTTGAGAGCTGTGCCCTGTGAGTACCCCAAAAAATACTGTTCAGAAGTTGCCTTTTTGAAGCTTAAAAAGATCTATATAGAGGTCTAATTTATGTTTAGTTTCAATGAGAAGTGTGTAGTTTTCCTAGCATTACAGACAGAATAAGAAAGTGACACTCAAACACTCTTCTGTCATTGGTCAGACAAACAGATAGCCCCGCCCCAAACTCACATCATTGGATGATCTGTTGCTGTGTTTGAATCAAGCGGCAACCTCCCCCTCTCTCTAGTGAAGCCATCAAGGAAGTGACTTAAACTGTAATTCATCAACTGGCCGCTAGAGGCTGGCTGCAAAAGGGAGTCAATCCCATAGACTCCCCATGTTAAAATGCCCAACTTTACAGCAGAAAAAAACATGTTTACATCAAGGCCAAGAAAGGTAGTAAGGACATTGTTAAAATAGTCCATGTGACATCAGTGGTTCAACCGTAATTTTATGAAGCTACGAGAATGCTTTTTGTGTGAAAAAAAAAAAGAAGAAAAAAAAGACTTTAATCAGCAATTTCTTCTCTTCTGTGTCAGTCTGTTTTAATGATGTCCTTAATGCGTTTCTGGGCCTTGAACTTGTCAGTTGCGTTGCTGTCTGCCGGGTCAGAAAGCTCTGGGATCTCATCAAAAATATCTTCATTTGTGTTCGGAAGATGAACGAAGGTCTTACGGGTTTTGAACAACAGGAGGGTGAGTAATTAATGACAGAATTTTCATTTTTGGTGAATGCTTAAACAAGCAGAGCAATGTTTTGAATCCTTAAAACAACTAAAAATGAAACTAAATGAGACACTATTTTCATGATACATATATCACTATTTAGAAAATGTTTATATATGGTAAGAATTTAAGTAAGATTAATGGGGATAATTTGGCTTTAGAAAGATTTGAAGAACTGTTTTATAGTATTTTATGTTAAGATATCTTTTATCTGAGTCTGAGACAAATCTGAGAATGGAAAACCAAAGCAAAAGTCTACATTTGCTTCATTTAATCTCATTGCATTGATTCATTTGTAATTATTCTTTTCTATGGTTAAACACACATACACACGCAAGTTTAAACAACCCAATAAACTACTAGAAAATGAGCTTGTTATTTCATGCAACAGCTCTTAACATCTTGCACGCAGACTGATCAAGCTCAAGGTACTGCAGTTTTTCTGATGAAGTGTTAATTGGGGTGTGATCCATTTAATGGAAAGCAGGTGTTGACAGCTCCAACTGGTTTCACTGCGACAAGAAAGCCAGGATGCGAGAGAATGAAAGAGAGATAGAGAAGGGAAAGGTGAAGATAGTTACAAATAAACAATTTTTTCTGTCATTTACGTGGCATTCTCATCCTCAGTCCCAACATGTTGTTATTTTTCTAGTGAATGCCAAGAAATGTTTGAAGAATCAGTTTTTATACTTTACACAATCCTTTAATATGAGCAGTGGTGTTTTGAATGCACATCTTTGACGCTTTGTGAGAGAAAACCCTCTTAACATTTCCATGCTTTTCACTTTGCTTTTCACGCTCTTTTCTATCAGTCGTCTCTCTTTCACATCCTCTGTTCCACTCAACTCCCTGTTGCTTCATTTTTCTCTGCCCTTTATCCTGAGCTTTAAAATCCTAATTATATTTTGAGTAATTTCTTTCCCGTTTTAATCTTTGTGCAGTGATAAGACACAGATTTGGATTAACCTCCATCAAAATCATAAGCTTTTGTTAAGTAGATGAAGTTCTGCTAGTTTTTACAGCGGAATTATTACCAGAGACATAAAAGCAGGGGGAAATCATAGGTGTATAAGTCCTGCCTTTCAGTTAAAAGAGCCAGTCACCATTTTTGATCGAGTACGGTCACTCTAAATGCATGATAACCCTAAAAATTAAAGGTTTATTGTGTGATTTGAGCTAAAGAAGCTGTCGATCAATCTTGTCAGATTTTATTGCTGATTTGAAATCTACTATTTAAGCAGAATTTTGACTAACAGTTTTGGAGATTTCTATTATTTACATAGAAAGTAGTTGTCTGGAGTGTTACCAAGATGGCCGCTGAGTGAATTGAATAGCCTTAAGGGGACTTTGAATTCATTGTGAAACTTTGGGTGAACTATCCCTATAATGTTTTTATGCAGTTGGGGGTTGCTAGTGTGTTGTGGGTTGTTGCCAGATCATTGCTGTTCTGTGGTGTTCTGAATGGTGTTTGGTGCATGCATTGCTATGTGATTGTTGTATTTTTTGCTTGTTGTATGTTCCAGCAGTCAGAAATCTTCTTAACGTTTAGAAAAGTAACAAGCTACATGATTTGAGGTACCATGTTCTTAGCACAAACGATGCAGGACTAGTTACGTGTTGATGAAATTTGTACAGATCCCTGACTGAATGCAATCCACACTAATTTGGCTGAATTAAGTAGATGGAGTTCAGAGAGAGCAGCAGGCCAGCAATAGCATCCTCCTGTAATAACATGGCGGTCATTTCATACCTATATGCTGTGTGTGTGTGTGTGTGCGCGCACATGTGGTTTCAGGGCTTATGTTCCTTTATGAGAACTGTGAGCTGTGTTTTATTACTAAGAGAGGTGGGGTGGGGGTGGGTCTGTCATTTTGATGGGTTCGAGAGGCACTCTGTTCATCTATAACAGCCAAGCGGCCTGTCATCAGAGACCATAAACCACAGCAGATGAAATAAAGAGATCAGCCATGTTGAGTGGAGCAATGGGCAGCCGTGCCAAGACTGTGTGTGTGACATTTTTCACTTTAATCCAAGGCTGTGTATGTGTGTGTGGGAGAACGTCTCTGTATGGCACACACTTTTCATTATAACCCGAATGTGTTTCTACATAGCGCAATACGGCATTATACTGACCATAAACACGTGAATTAATTGTAGTCTTCGATTGATGAAGTGTTAATTGGGGTGTGATCCATTTAATGGAAAGCAGGTGTTGACAGCTCCAACTGGTTTCACTGCGACAAGAAAGCCAGGATGCGAGAGAATGAAAGAGAGATAGAGAAGGGAAAGGTGAAGATAGTTACAAATAAACAATTTTTTCTGTCATTTACGTGGCATTCTCATCCTCAGTCCCAACATGTTGTTATTTTTCTAGTGAATGCCAAGAAATGTTTGAAGAATCAGTTTTTATACTTTACACAATCCTTTAATATGAGCAGTGGTGTTTTGAATGCACATCTTTGACGCTTTGTGAGAGAAAACCCTCTTAACATTTCCATGCTTTTCACTTTGCTTTTCACGCTCTTTTCTATCAGTCGTCTCTCTTTCACATCCTCTGTTCCACTCAACTCCCTGTTGCTTCATTTTTCTCTGCCCTTTATCCTGAGCTTTAAAATCCTAATTATATTTTGAGTAATTTCTTTCCCGTTTTAATCTTTGTGCAGTGATAAGACACAGATTTGGATTAACCTCCATCAAAATCATAAGCTTTTGTTAAGTAGATGAAGTTCTGCTAGTTTTTACAGCGGAATTATTACCAGAGACATAAAAGCAGGGGGAAATCATAGGTGTATAAGTCCTGCCTTTCAGTTAAAAGAGCCAGTCACCATTTTTGATCGAGTACGGTCACTCTAAATGCATGATAACCCTAAAAATTAAAGGTTTATTGTGTGATTTGAGCTAAAGAAGCTGTCGATCAATCTTGTCAGATTTTATTGCTGATTTGAAATCTACTATTTAAGCAGAATTTTGACTAACAGTTTTGGAGATTTCTATTATTTACATAGAAAGTAGTTGTCTGGAGTGTTACCAAGATGGCCGCTGAGTGAATCACAGCAGATGAAATAAAGAGATCAGCCATGTTGAGTGGAGCAATGGGCAGCCGTGCCAAGACTGTGTGTGTGACATTTTTCACTTTAATCCAAGGCTGTGTATGTGTGTGTGGGAGAACGTCTCTGTATGGCACACACTTTTCATTATAACCCGAATGTGTTTCTACATAGCGCAATACGGCATTATACTGACCATAAACACGTGAATTAATTGTAGTCTTCGATAGCATTTCTTTGCAGTTCTGGCCGGAAGGTAGAATAAACCTGGCTTCATTTGATTGATTAGAAACACCTCTAATATCTACAAAGGTTAATCAATACCGCCTCCAGGGACTGGGCAGAATTTATCTGTGTGTGTGTGTGTGTGTGTGTTCGCAAGCTCTTCAGTTTTTTTGAATTGCAGATTTTGAGTTGGGTAAGCACATTGTCTCATTTGTAAATGTTAATGTATGGGATATTCTTACTGTATGTGTGAAATCAGAATGTCTCTGTTTGTTCACTTGTCCAGCTTTCGCTTTCTAATTCTTTTTCTCTCCTTTTTCCAGATGAAGTTCTGCTAGTTTTTACAGCGGAATTATTACCAGAGACATAAAAGCAGGGGGAAATCATAGGTGTATAAGTCCTGCCTTTCAGTTAAAAGAGCCAGTCACCATTTTTGATCGAGTACGGTCACTCTAAATGCATGATAACCCTAAAAATTAAAGGTTTATTGTGTGATTTGAGCTAAAGAAGCTGTCGATCAATCTTGTCAGATTTTATTGCTGATTTGAAATCTACTATTTAAGCAGAATTTTGACTAACAGTTTTGGAGATTTCTATTATTTACATAGAAAGTAGTTGTCTGGAGTGTTACCAAGATGGCCGCTGAGTGAATTGAATAGCCTTAAGGGGACTTTGAATTCATTGTGAAACTTTCGTGGCCACTTCAGGAACTTCCTGGTGAGGCTGGTGCTCCGTTTTTCTCTTTCACTGTTCCTCAGACATTGTTTGAAAAGTTTTCAGTCAGTTCTCATAGTTCACCCAGAGGACATGATGGCGTCTGGCTCTGCATATGTGTTTGAGCATGTGTGGGAGTGTGTTTGAAATGTTGCGTAGACTTGAGTGGGGTAATCTCTGATTTATGGTGAAGTAGGTCATGCCGAGCTTGACGCTGCCCGCCGTGTGCCATTCTGCTTGCTGAGCGAGACGCACACACACAAACACACAAACAATAACTGCAGGCATGCCTTTGAGCTTTTCTTTGGCTCTTCCAAAACACACATAAGCTTCATTTGTGATACAGCAACACACTTCAGGATCCACATGTGCTGCTCTCACATGGTCACCCTCAAACATTCATTATTTAAATACTTGCACAGAACACTGAACACACAAAACACACTGTTCTGGTTAGTTTCCTCTTCATCTCAGTTTGCTGAAGGAGGAAGAGCCCCTACAGCTAGGTACTTTTGATTCCCAATTTTATCCTCACCTAAAAATGCTACAGTTAGTCCTGGAGAACAAAAGCGGTTTGTACAAACAGGAGTGTCTGCAGATGTTTCAGCTGCTGATGTGCGATAATAGTTTAAAGGTGACATATCATGAAAATCTGACTTTTCCAGGTTTTAAGGGCTATAATCAGGTCCCCGGTGCATCTACCAACCAAGGAAACATGAAAAAGATTAACTCAGTAGCTGTTTTGGTAAGCCTTTTTCTGCAAGCGTCTGAAAAAACAAGCGCGCTGTGCCCTGTGAGTACCCCAAAAAATACTGTTCAGAAGTTGCCTTTTTGAAGCTTAAAAAGATCTATATAGAGGTCTAGTTTCAATGAGAAGTGTGTAGTTTTCCTAGCATTACAGACAGAATAAGAAAGTGACACTCTTCTGTCATTGGTCAGACAAACAGATAGCCCCGCCCCAAACTCACATCATTGGATGATCTGTTGCTGTGTCTGAATCAAGCGGCAACCTCCCGCTCTCTCTCGTGAAGCCATCAAGGAAGTGACTTAAACTGTAATTCATCAACTGGCCGCTAGAGGCTGGCTGCAAAAGGGAGTCACTACCCTAGATTAATTCATTTGTAATTCTTCTTTTCTATGGTTAAACACACATACACACACAAGTTTAAACAACCCAATAAACTACTAGAAAATGAGCTTATTTCATGCTATAGCACTTAACATCTTGC
Organism: Sinocyclocheilus rhinocerous; assembly: GCF_001515625.1. Classification (NCBI taxonomy): domain Eukaryota; kingdom Metazoa; phylum Chordata; class Actinopteri; order Cypriniformes; family Cyprinidae; genus Sinocyclocheilus; species Sinocyclocheilus rhinocerous. The sequence goes on from NW_015635536.1 coordinate 92,550, forward strand.
ACGCAGACTGATCAAGCTCAAGGTACTGCAGTTTTTCTGATGAAGTGTTAATTGGGGTTTGATCCATTTAATAGAAAGCAGGTGTTGACAGCTCCAATTGGTTTCACTGCGACGAGGAAGGAAGGATGTCTAGGACCGTCTTTATACTTTATACAATCCTTTAATATGAGCAGTGGTGTTTTGAATGCACATCTTTGACGCTTTGTGAGAGAAAACCCTCTTAACATTTCCATGCTTTTCACTTTGCTTTTCACGCTCTTTTCTATCAGTCGTCTCTCTTTCACATCCTCTGTTCCACTCAACTCCCTGTTGCTTCATTTTTCTCTGCCCTTTATCCTGAGCTTTAAAATCCTAATTATATTTTGAGTAATTTCTTTCCCGTTTTAATCTTTGTGCAGTGATAAGACACAGATTTGGATTAACCTCCATCAAAATCATAAGCTTTTGTTAAGTAGATGAAGTTCTGCTAGTTTTTACAGCGGAATTATTACCAGAGACATAAAAGCAGGGGGAAATCATAGGTGTATAAGTCCTGCCTTTCAGTTAAAAGAGCCAGTCACCATTTTTGATCGAGTACGGTCACTCTAAATGCATGATAACCCTAAAAATTAAAGGTTTATTGTGTGATTTGAGCTAAAGAAGCTGTCGATCAATCTTGTCAGATTTTATTGCTGATTTGAAATCTACTATTTAAGCAGAATTTTGACTAACAGTTTTGGAGATTTCTATTATTTACATAGAAAGTAGTTGTCTGGAGTGTTACCAAGATGGCCGCTGAGTGAACTGAATAGCCTTAAGGGGACTTTGAATTCATTGTGAAACTTTCGTGGCCACTTCAGGAACTTCCTGGTGAGGCTGGTGCTCCGTTTTTCTCTTTCACTGTTCCTCAGACATTGTTTGAAAAGTTTTCAGTCAGTTCTCATAGTTCACCCAGAGGACATGATGGCGTCTGGCTCTGCATATGTGTTTGAGCATGTGTGGGAGTGTGTTTGAAATGTTGCGTAGACTTGAGTGGGGTAATCTCTGATTTATGGTGAAGTAGGTCATGCTGAGCTTGACGCTGCCCGCCGTGTGCCATTCTGCTTGCTGAGCGAGACGCACACACACAAACACACAAACAATAACTGCAGGCATGCCTTTGAGCTTTTCTTTGGCTCTTCCAAAACACACATAAGCTTCATTTGTGATACAGCAACACACTTCAGGATCCACATGTGCTGCTCTCACATGGTCACCCTCAAACATTCATTATTTAAATACTTGCACAGAACACTGAACACACAAAACACACTGTTCTGGTTAGTTTCCTCTTCATCTCAGTTTGCTGAAGGAGGAAGAGCCCCTACAGCTAGGTACTTTTGATTCCCAATTTTATCCTCACCTAAAAATGCTACAGTTAGTCCTGGAGAACAAAAGCGGTTTGTACAAACAGGAGTGTCTGCAGATGTTTCAGCTGCTGATGTGCGATAATAGTTTAAAGGTGACATATCATGAAAATCTGACTTTTCCAGGTTTTAAGGGCTATAATCAGGTCCCCGGTGCATCTACCAACCAAGGAAACATGAAAAAGATTAACTCAGTAGCTGTTTTGGTAAGCCTTTTTCTGCAAGCGTCTGAAAAAACAAGCGCGTCAGATTTCGCTCCCTTGGTGACGTGGCAAAAGGATCTCATTATAATATTACCGCCCCTTAATCTGTAAGTTTCCACCCACGGCGTCGTCATTTGATTTCGCAAGCG
>NW_015635536.1:94372-110191 GCF_001515625.1 Sinocyclocheilus rhinocerous
CGAGCTGTAATGGCGTAGCTCTATTCTGGAAAAGGGGGCGGGGAGCAGCAGCTCATTTGCATTTAAAGAGACAGGACCGAAAAACAGCGTGTTTCTGCTTCCACTCAAAGTAGGTATTTTCAAAATGTTATAATAAGTGATCTGTGGAGTATTTTGAGCTGAAACTTCACAGACACATTCTGGGGACACCAGAGACTTATATTACATATTGTAAAAAGGGGCATAATATGTCTCTTTTAAGCCACTGTGCACATTAATTTTCAGTGATCCATTGTGTTTGAACTTGCAGATAAAATTCTGTTGCAATATCATGCAATATTTGGCCAAAATGATAATTGAAGACGTTACTTTACCCCTCTTTGATGGTGTATTCAAGGTACTGTATCTGATTATCACATTAAGACTGATTTCACAGCATAATTTGCCAAAAAGCTGATTCTATTATGATAGTGAACCGAGTTCAGAATATGAATAATCATCACAAGGCAGTCAAAGCTTTAAAGGACACAGATTTGTTCAGAGGAAAGTGACCATGACGTCTTTTACAGCATGCAGAGAACTTGTTATCAAAAAAGTCCCTTAAACAAGACCGCCCAGTGAGCAGCCGTCTTGCTAATGCTTCCTATTTCTGATCTTTTTTTTTCTATTAATTTTTCAAAGTGGTCTGTTTCCTCATACTTATGTTGTCTTATGGAGTGTTACTTTTTTGTTGCATCACACAATTACTAATACATGTATGAAAATCTATAGGCTACACATAACTGGCTTTCAGTGCTTTGCTTTGTGATCATGAGTTTTGGATAACATTACTTTAAAATGAATGTTGTATTGTTGTGTTACTCCTATTGTATGTATTATTATTATTTATATTTAGTAATTTAGCAGACACTTTTATCCAAAGCGACTTAGAAATGAGGACAATTATTATGTTACATTTTTTCTTGAAAAGTAACACATAACATTACTTTTATCAAGCTCTCATTGAAAGTCCCATTAACACCAAGTATAAAATAAAAAGTGAATCCACATCCTATGAAACAGATTTCATTGAGCCTATAATCATTAAATAATAAAGATTTCTCTCACTTCAATGCAGGTCATTTGATAATACAGATTTCATTCACAGTGATATAGTGAATATATTTTGGTATAATGACTATAATAGAGGTGTACTGTTAGTAATAATAGCAGAGCTATTGTAATGCAGTGCTGCCTGGCAGGTGGTGTATACATTTATAGGAACATTTTCATTTTGTCAGCAGTTTCTTTTCATATCTTTTCACTCTCTTTGTTACCGTTTTGGCTTTTTTTATATGTTTCTTATACTGTGAGACCAGCTCTATCAGCTCTACTGACAGCTGAGTATCTTGAATGCTTCATTCAGACACATGGGCCAAATGCTTTTGTATTATCTTTGTTATCTAGCAGAATGTCCAAGCTGCTCTTTTCCATAGAATGAAAGTGAGTGATGGCTGTCTCTTGTCCCCATCCACTTTTATTGTATGGAAAAATATGTTAACTCAAGAAAGAAAGTCATACAGGTTTGGAATGACATGAGTAAATGATAACCAAATTTGCATTTTTGGGTGAATTATTCCTTCATTGTAGCATAGCTGTGTAGATCACTCAGCCTGACCCTGAAGGGGCTTTAGTTTGGCTAAGCAGAGTGGACAGGAAGGCCTGCTGAGGCCTCTGGGTGAGAGCTCTAGTTTCATCTGACAGAGATGGAAAATAGCAGAGTAAACAGTCTGGATGCCTCCAGCTTGGTAGTCATACTTTACCTGTCCAATATGTGCAGCAGTAATGTTGACGTTAATTGGGGCGACGAGAATGCATAAACCATCACGCCTTGATCTAAGGTCAAAAATGAAATAAATGAATCAATGCAAAGCTTGACCTTGAATCTGCTGACAAAAATGAAAAATGTTAAATCCTTATGTTGATTTTTAATGTTATATTGTGGTCAACATATTTAGTTTGTGTCATCTTATAGCCACTGCACTGTGTGAGTGGGCAAAAATCAAAGGCAGTATTGAATACATATTTTACAGAGAATATCCGAAATGGGGGATGATAAAAAAAGAAAGCAAATAAAGTGCAAATTGCCAACCAAAGGCTTTTTTCACTAACTCTGTCCTCCATTGCTCAGATAATTTAGCCTTCGTGCAAACAGCACATGATTTCTATTTACACATTGCATGAATATCATCTATCAGTATTTGCACTTAGTGTGAATATGATGCTATTTGTAGCTCTTTACATATGGTGCACATGGTATCCAGCACTATATTTACAGTCATTGTAAGTAGCATATAGCTTCTTTTGAATAGCTGCTGCCTAAATATAATTCATTCAATGCCAAAAAGTATTAAAATAGTGAGGTTCAATTGCCTTTAGGATGTTGCCAAAAAGTGTATTAGCATTTCAGCAAAATATCACGGGCAAAAGGTCCATTGTTCATTATCACACAGCCCTTTCTTTTGATCAGTGTGACAAAGTTGTGTGACCAACTTGAACCTGTTGTGAAATCTGCTTGTGGAAGTCTTTCATACCCATAAGAATTTCCCAATTGCATGGATTGCCATTGAAATTACTGGATTTTAGTGCATGACAATTTGCTTAACAACTTTAAACAAGACCGTAGCTTTATACAGCAAGGCAGCTTACTAAGAGCACAAGTGTGTGTCTAGTCAAATGACTGCAGTATAATGACTGCATTAGACAGTGTATGACTGTATCAGACCATTATTACATAAGGTCTGTCTCATATAGCTGTAGGCAGGAGGACATTGTGCAAATATGTTGCAGTAATGCATTCAAAATACAGTCTATATAGTGGGATACTTAAATCCGCAGGAAGCATCTTAATTTCATATTTATATTTCATTTTATATTTATTTTAATTTTGAATTTAATTCACTTTTTGATTGTATTTTCTGGCTTGATTGGATTGTGAAATGCTGCTTATCCCATTCCTCATTTCAAGTGTATAAAGAGGTCAGCAGTATGCATACAAGCAGGTTTTAATATAATTTTTTAGTGGAGTAAATTCATTCTCACTATATGTCCATTTGATTCCCACCACAACAGATTATATTGTTTTTAGGATGCATGTTCAGAAGTCATTTTGTATTGATTCCAAATGAGGGCACATTAGAATAAAACAAATATAGCTGCTGTTCAATTAAACCAAAGGCATTGAACAATAGTCATCGACTGGGCCAGCAGGCTGAGAGAGAGTTCACATGGTCCACTGCTAAAGCGGAGCGCAGGACATAAAGGATTAAACCGCTTAAAGGAATTAAGAAACGGTTGGCCGTTTATCAATTATTCATGCAATAGAATCAAATTAAATGGCTTTTATAATGGGTAAGTACAGAAGGGGTCTCTTTAGAGAATAGATTGCATGCTACACAGATTACTCTGCTTTTGTATGACGTTCAATGAACTTTCCAAATCAGCTGGTTTGATTGCATTTTGAAAACTATAAATTACTTTTAAAACTCTTTTATATGTCAATGCTGTTAAACCGATGCATGAAGGATTGATTGAAGTTGCATCATTTTTTCTTTGGCATCATGTGTTTGTCATTAGTTTGCTTTGTGTGTGTGCCGTGAGGATAGTTTGTGGTTCTCCACCACAGTGGAAATAAGCTGTATCAGTACGCCCTGCTGAATACCCCTGTACTAATGTAGAAGGAAGACTTCTGCTGAGTGTGAACTGAAGTGTCACTCTTGCTCTTGTCTAGCTGTAGGTCTCTCGATCTGTCATAAGAAGGACCTTGGGTTCGCTGAGGTCACCGTGAGGTTATTTATAGAAGGTCACCATTGTGACACAATGGGTCAGAAACCTGACAAACAATTAACGAGCTCATTATTAATTCATGGAGGGAGAAAGCTGTAATGTGTTCTCGATGTCTCTGATGTGTTCTTCAATCACTTACCTGGAGCTCTGAGAGAATTATTCACACTGAACTTTGTCTGGTGTCTGTGAGGAAGTATCACTGAAATCCTCTCCAGCCTGTGGGAATTTGGTGATATTTGTAGACTTGTAAAAGAGTGGAAGATCTATAGAAAAATATTTTATCATATTTGTAATAGTAGCAAGCTGTTGTTTACCTTCCAAGTCTATTTCAGTGACCAGAAACAGTTCTTATGCCACTCACTATATTTCCATCCCATTACTACTGTATATTAATATATACAAATTTGCAGCAAATCTTCAGTAATAGCAATCTACATGCCAACTCCAAAGACCCTGTTGGATAAGTATTTACGGTATACATAGCTTAACTGTATTTTCACCAGTAGTACCCGTTAGTTTATTTCATGTAAATTTGCACTTCTTTGTAAGTATTTGGAGTTTTTCTTTCTGCGTTTTCATTCACATTTCTGCCTCAAAGTAAAATATAAAGATAACTGGGAGAAAATTTGAAATAAATGCTAATAAAAATATTTTCTTGCAAGCTAGAAATTAAGATGCAGATTATGAGATGTCAGCTTTATGTTATGAGAGTAGTTATGATGTAGTTATGAAGTTATGACATATGAAGTCACAATTAATAATTTAGAAATAAAGTTATTAAAATAGCCACAAGTTTTGGGATATGAAGATATGGGATACAAAGGCACAAATATTAAAATAGGCCCTCAATTAGAGATATAAAGAAATGATTGAGCTATTAAAAAGGCACAATTGTGAAAGTCACAATTTTGAGATATTAAGGTCCAGTTGTGGAAAAATAATTGCATTGGTGAGAGCAATTACTAAAGCAAAAGTTGCTATTTATATATAAAGGGTATGTATAGGATCTTTATATAAGATAAAATTGTGATATATAAATGTCCAATTGGGGAAAATACTTGCATTTGTGAGATATATCACAGTTAGGAGAAATAATAATGGTAATGGTTAGTAATTTTAAATTTGTAAGAATGCTTGAATTATACTTTTTGAGATGTTAAGTCACATTTATGGTAAAGTGCAAATGCAATTGTGCTAACAGCAGTACTGGGAGAAATAAGGCCATAATATTTTATTTTATTTTTCAGAAACAGGCTTCCAAACACACACACTCACACACACACACACACACACACACACACACACACACGCACTTACACACACGCCGTCTTCACATAAGAACAGAAATGCCTGAATATAATTGCCGCAGTGTTTGGCTCTCAGCAACTGATATTAATCCACAAGTAATGTTTGTTATCCTGCTAAAATGATACAGTTGCTGTCACACAATTGTGATTAGCCAAGACGTGTGTAAATAAGCAGACCTTTCCCAGCTATTCGTGATCTCACAGCAAAGAAATACTGTAATATGTATTAAGGAGATTAAATGCATTACACACACACGCACTCACACACACACACAAAAACAACAACTGTTTAATAGCAAATAAATTACTTCAATTTCTTGTGGAAATTTAAATCAAATTTATACGTTTACCATGAAGACACAGAGAATGTTTATTAAAGAATTTGTCCTCATAATATTTGCATACTGAATTGCATTTGCTCTTCTTTCTGGCATATATTTGTATACTGAACTCTGTTTGGTTGTTTCTTTCTCACATCTATTAACCATCTATCCATCTCGTTACGTGTCCACTGGCATGAAAGAAACCCGCTCAATACAGTCCAAACCACCAGCAGTCTGCCACTGCAAAACACACAGCAGTGTGCTTGTCTCCACAATGATCTATGATAACGTCAATTAAGTCATCGTGTATATTACTGATTATTAACCGAACACGCAGTTCGCATACATCACAACACACAGTTTGCAACTGCATAACTCGTGATATGTAGAGACCTTTCCAGCGTTCACAGCAGTATCCTGGCCCAGAATCCTCTCACTGCGTGTGCATTAGGCATTGCTTAATTTTGTACACTCACATATGCTCCCACACACACCCTTGAGGCCAGCCTTAAATTAGACAGACGATGCATTTCGCTCTCCTCGCTCTGAGTGTCCTCTTGTCTCGCTGTGATTGACGTGTGGTGGGTGTGGCGGTAAGTAATTCGGTCTAATCATTCCAGCAGGCCCCTGGCTGTGTGAGCTGCGGGTGAATATATCAATGCACACAAACAAACACACTGCAGAGTGCAGGACCTCCGAGCCAAGCGCTGGGACTAATGTTCATGTTGTGATGTACTTGGGGATTTCGCTTATCAGACTCTTAATTTGAGATATTGAGGCAGAAAGGAGGTAGGATCTGTGTGTGTGGTAGAGGAGCGATAAAGAATTTGTGATTGATGTTGTGTCAGTGTGGAGCCGTTGAAAGCCTGCGGAAAGAGGCAGGGCCGTGTCAGATTTTCGAGGCTGGATCGCTGTAATTGGTCTGGGCTGTTCATAGCCCTGTTAACTTGTCAGTCAAGGCTGGATGGAGAGGGGATAAGATGCCATCTTAATCTGAGAGCGCACACACACACACACACACACACATTGAGCTGAAGGCTGCAGCGCGGGTCAGTGATCTGTCAATAGTTCTGTAAGTTATTTGAGTTTGCTGTATTTAATGCATCCCTTGCTTTTTGATGCCACCCTCAGGTACGACTAGACAGCCACGAGACGGCGAGATCACGGGAGTCGACTATAACTTTGTCTCCGTTGAGGAGTTCTTCTCGCTGGAGGAGTCGGGGGCGCTGTTGGAGAGCGGGAAGTTCAAAGGTCAGCCCACATTTACGACCCCATAACTGCATAATTTATGAATATAAAGAAGAGGAAGAGTAGAATTGCAGTGCAAATTAATTGCTGCATTGTTTTAATGTTCTTTAGATGTTTTTTACGGTCATGCATTACATCTATGGCACTTTTGTTGATCTATTGATTCACAGTTCTAAGAGCTCCATTTACACACATTAACATGCATCAACACAACTGTTGTGTTGGCAATACTTGTCTATCCAACAGCTCAAAGTTAAAAGGGATCATTCACCCCAAAATCATCAATTTATTTGGATTCTCACACCAAGCCTTTATGACTTTTGAAGAGCCTGTTATGGTCATTTTAGTTCTTTTTGGAGCTTGACAGTGCTCATCATAGACTTGTTGTTGTTAATAGAAAATTGTTGTCCAGGAATTTCTAATAAATACCTTATTTTGTGTTATACGAGACAAAAGTCATATCTGATATCAAGAAAATATGATGAAATGGAGCTGTATGTCTGAGACCACTAATGAAAATGCTTCTATTTTGCATTTTCCCTGTAATTTAATATTAATAGATACATAGGGCCAGATTTACTAAACAGGGCAAATTAGCGTTAGAGCGCAATTCCATAAAACCACCGATGGAAGGGAAAAATTCTGCGGGTGATTTACTAACAATGCGCACATTAAAGAACACAGACGCAGCCAGATCATTTCCATACTGACCAGCGCAATCTACCAAGAGCAGAGCAAATTACCGCATGCTTTAAGACATGCTTTTTTGGGGCGTTAAATAATGGCGCAAATACCAGTAATTTGACGTGCGCAGCTGTTAGTAAATCGTGTTGTGTGATTCATTTTAACATTTTGCATCTCAAAGGGAAACTCTAACAAATACATATTCAATAAGGTCAGGTTCAAAAATAACTGTGTCCATGCCTTTTCAGTGCTAATTCTTCACTGTGCATCTTTAGTGAATCCTGACAGTACTATTTTAATGCCAAAAGACGGTTTTGTGCTGGGGCAAGCTGTTAGTAAATCTGGCCCTTAAGGTTTCTATTCTATTCTATTCTATTATGAGCATAATTTAAATGAAAATATGAATAAAAAATTTTCTGCTCAGTATTTTTCAGTTGGTTAATATGCCTTTTATTAATGGTATTTTAATATCTTAATATATTAATGTAACAAACGTTCGTAGGTCGGGAAGAAGGAGGCGGGAACCGGCGAACATTTAAAACTTTAATCAAATAAACAAACACAAAATGAAATTAAAGCGGCAGCCCCTCGCAGACGACTGCCGCACACCAAACACAAAATAAACTCCAGGCCTGGTCCTCTCTCGTCCGACACTGTCGTCACTCCTCCCTTTTATCCTTCCGGAGCTCCTCCGTGAGACTCGAGACCGGTGAGTGGTGCAGGTGTCGCTCATTATCAATTACTCCACCGGCCTCGCTCCGTTCCCACGGCTCTCGCCCCGCCCCACTCGTCACAATTAATATGATTGAAGAATCAAGCAGCTCAACCTGACTGATGTATTGTAATATGGCACTAATATCTAAAATACAGTGATATCACACATGAGAAAGTCAAACCGATCACAGAATAAGTTGCCTATGAGCAAGTACACTGTAAAAAAAGAGTGTAATTTTAACAGTAAAATATTGTAAAAAGGCAATGGAAAAGGTTGCTACAGGTTGTTCTGTATGTTTACATTTTTATTGTATTTTTTACAGAATTATTCTGGAAACCACAGCTGCCAGGATTTTTGTAAAAACAACAGAATTTTTTTTTACTGTGTGTTATTTCACTTTAGTTTATCTCATTTTGTCTCGTCAGCTGTAGCCTTTAAGTAACTGCTCATTTTTTCCTTATTTTTTCCAATTTTACTTATTGTAAATTGGAGAAATGCTATCAGGTTTCTACTTTGAGCCACACAAAGTCAGTTTATACTAACAAAAATGCTCATTGTCCATTACACAGGTAATATACCATCTAAAATAGTCATTTCAGTGCAAATGTATCGCAATTCAATGTTCATTTTGGAATTGGAAGCTCATTCGTCTTCATCATTACTCTGGGCTCTGTGACACATGTGCCTTTAGCATGTTAGTTATGGCTCTCAGGGGCAGGATCACCTACCTCGCCTGATTAAACAAATAAAATGTATTAGCATAAAAAATGCTGCCGCATTTACAAAATGCTATAAACGCCATTCTCACCTTGCCGACACGGCAAGATATGATTTACTTACAACTGTAAAGGCAAGTCAATAACAGATGGAGATCAGGGTTCAAATCTGTTGAAAGGTCTGAAGATATAATGTCACTCCTGTTGTATAGTGTTCCATCCTTGAGGTGTTTTTTATGCTTTTAGAGAATATACTATGGCAATATGATTATCATGCGTTATTAAGGTGACCTTGATTGCAAGATTTTGTTGCTCCTCTTGGCTATTTGTATTAAAATAAAGCTATGATTCACTCTGCAATTAATAATCATGCATATCCATGGCTTTAATCTAAACTTAAATCCCTATCCTATGTAAATTGTTATGTTAAAAGATACTAATAATACATATGAGATCAAATGTGACACATTTCCTGGACAATGAGGTCAGAGTGGTTCAATGTTTTGCAGCGGATATTATAAACCCTAAAATAAGAGCCTAAAGAAACTCTTCATATAATAACTGCTGAGCAATAATTGTCCCTGAAAGGCCTGAATGACATGCTTTTTATATTTACTGGATTAGGGAACTACTACGGAACCCCTTGTCCGGTTCACATCAATCCTGATAGTCCTCCCATCACCTACCAGGAGCACCGCAACCTGCTGAGAAACTTCCGCACACGTAGCAAGTCCCTCAGCAACCTGGAGAAAGCAGGCGAGGAGGGAGACAACAGCGAGGAGGACTCAGGTCTATCAGGTAGGAAGAATACCCATCATTCACAGCATGCACCTTGTGTTTATTAAATGTTTTTGGTAAATTTGTTGCAATACTCTCATATACCAACCCTCAGTACATTGGATAAAAATGGCTCTATTCAATATGCAAATGATTATGCAATTCTCAAATGTCTTTATATTCATATTATATTTTAGTAGGTTTGTGTATATGAAATAGGTTTACAAGATATAGTCGTAAATGTAATTTATATTTGTGACCCTGGACCACAAAACCAGTCATAAGGGTCCATTTTTCGAAACTGAGATTACTGAATAAATAAGCTTTCCACTGATGTATGGTTTGTTAGGACAGGACAATATTTGGTCGAGATACAACTATTTGAAAATCTGGAATCTGAGGGTGCAAAAAAATCTAAATATTGAGAAAATCGCCTTTAAAGTTGTCCAAATGAAGTTCTTAGCAATGCATATTACTAATCAAAAATTAAGTTTTGATATATTTACGGTAGTACCCCAGAGACTTAAGACTGGTTTTGTGGTCCAGGGTCACATTTGTATTATGTAAAATTATATACATTTTTTTACTACAATGATGTAGTATACATTTTAAATGCATAACTTTATATAGATTTTTAAATTATATGACATTTGATAATTAAAAAAATAAAAAAATAATTAAATATTTATTTATTTCTGACTATAATCAAACCACATTGTCCCCATGTTTTTCCATTGTATTCTGGTGATGTTGGATTGAGTTTAAAATGGCTGCAATTTGTGATCTCTATTACAGTGTGATTTTTATTACATTCTGAAGTCTCATACTTCAGAATGGACCTGAATTCTGTAACTTATGGACAATATGGGTCATACAAACACTAAATAGATACATACTTTATCCACAATTTCTTTTTTTTCATGAAATAAAAATAAGCGATACTATTCTAAATAATTGAGTTTAAACTTGTCAGATCAAGCTAATACATAGATGCCTGAAAGTGGCTGTGCTGAGTGGCTGTGATTATTCTTTGTTTTTTCTTGTCTTGCATGCTCAAATTGACAGCAGAGTAGTTACCAGGCAAATAATACTTTTTTTTCAGTCATTGTTTTCCCGCTCTGATGTGAGCTCTAACATATTTTCTTTCTTCTTGAGGAGCCTGCAAACCTGTGTTCCGTGTGTTATATTTCAGGTTTTCTTGTCCTTTATTATTATTCCACCTTTCCCAAATTCACATTTGGATCTGAGGAGAAAACACAATATCAGGCACAAAACACAATAGGGATGCACCGAAAAAGGAAAATTCTTGGCCGAAGCCGAACAAAATGAAACACAGGGCCGAAGGCCGAATACCGAACACGGTTTTTCACATTTTTTCCCCCATGTAGGCCAATTTTGCCATTTTTTTCACCATTGCATTAATTTAATTGCCAAAATGTGCTTTTTACTGTTTTGTCCTGCTTTTCAAATAAAAAAATAAATTAAAAAACAACAATTTAAAAATATTTACTTAACACTGAACATTTTTTTTACATTCTAGCAGACATTAAATTAATAAGTTAGTAAAATAATATTTTTTGGCCATTTTTGAGACTTGAATCAGGCATGTATTTTTTACTGTACAAATAAAGGCAGCCTTGCTGAGCAAAAGAGAATTCTTTTAAAACATTAGAATATATTACAGATCCCAATTTGAACACTATGTGTGAATGTTATACTAAATGTATTAACAGAGCTGTTGTAGGGGAATTATTATTATCATTATTATTGTCTTACTTTTTTATTTTATTTTACAGAACGACAGTAAAATTACAATACTAACATTTATGAATGTCGATGGAGTTGTTGCTTTTTCTCGACTTTTATTTTGGCAGAACTCCGCAGGAAGATCTCAATGCTTCTTTTTGTTGACGACAGCATGCAGATTTATAAATGATTCTCATTACGAATTTGGGAAGATGTTTGTCGCACGTATCACAATGTCACATGGCTTTAAAAAAATTCACCAAAATGTTACTGAGCAACTGACGAGTAACAAGTTCAGCTTTGACAAGGACTTTGAACCCTGGCGCCGCGAGCTCGTGCAGCGCTGTCAGAATACATGCAATTTGTGCGTGCATTAGAAAATATAACATTCTGCAGTTTATTTACTAATCGTTTGAGGCCATTTCGCGATTTCAATCATCATACAGTAACCTAACCACCAGCATTAGCCACCTCATCTTCTCATTGGAGACGTGATGCAGCACTAAACAGTCTCTCGCTGTTGGTGCTTTGTGCATGTAATGATTTCTGCGTCTTTCTCTGATAGTTTTTAAATACTTTCACACTGCCGACATGTTTGCTGCATTAGCGCGTGCCTCTATTTGATCGCATTCGTCATTGTTCGGTACATATTATTCGGCCTTTCCGCTTATTTGGCCGAACAACGAAAGAGATTTGCTATTTTCGGCCGAATAATTTCGGTTGCCGAATATTCGGTGCATCCCTAATATAATATATCACAGAGGCTTGTCATTACACAGAATTATCTTGTTATGAAACCACCGATTTTTGGTATTTGATTTTCTTTCTCTTTTTCGAAGACATGATTAAAGTACATATGATTTGTATCGAAGACAGATGTTTTATAATAAGTGTTGGTTGCAGAGCAAATAAAAGGTCAGTGTGACATCAGTCTCAGTCTCTGTTCTCCCGGAGATCTGGAGAAATAGAAGTGGCACTGGTTCTTTTGCAATATAATGAGCTTCCAAGCATTCCAATTGCTCTAACTGCACACTTCATGAAGACCTTTGAGAGACTGGTCTTTGAACAGCTCAGATCCCAGTCACAGACCATCTGGGCTTTACTGCAGTCTGCCCACCAGCCACACATTTGACAGGATGCTGTTCTGACCTACATACTCCACAGGGCATGATGCTCCCACCTTGATAAAGATGGCACCACTGCCAGGATTATGTCTGTCTGGTTAGGTTTCATTTTGACTTTTCCAGTATCTTAAACACCATTCTGCTCTCTTAAACTTGAGATCAAGTTTATGTTGATGAGCCCACATCTAAGAATGCAGACTCCCCTACCTGTCTCAACCACTTTAATAGGTTTGAATCACAAGTAATCGGATTTTCCTTGGTATGTTCAGGTAAAAGTGTTCATAAGAAATCAAAAACCAACCATTTAGCATAATTTCATTAGTGGTTAACTGATATATTGCCAATGCTGATATTAATTATCGTAATGGCTGATGAGTTTTCCTGTGTGGCCGATGTGTCGGAAGCAGGACTTTTATTTTGACAGCTTTAAATTCTTGATTTCAGTCTATGCTGCTATATCTAGTTGGCCGCTATGTTGTATTTATATCATATTCACTGTATGCTGTATGTAAAATTAGCACTGCCTTTTCTTTATTTGGAAAAATAAATAAATAAAAAGATATCCAGTCCTGACACACTTACCAGATTACTGATTGCAATGTTGGTTATAGTGTTTACTTCCTTTTAATTTTAATTTTAATAATTTTTAATTACATATTTTTTAATTAATAAATATAATGTAAAATAAATATAAATTTAATTTCAGCAATTGTTATGCAGAGTTTTTAATATATTTAAATTAAATAGAGAGCAGGGTGGCCAATATACAGTATATGATATCACACTAAGATATCGGCATAGGAAATAAAAACAATCTATGTTGTTCGATCACTATATTTCAGTCCAATCTTAACAGTTCAGTCAACAAGTGCCACATTTCAGCGCTGATTGTTTTGTGATATACAGTTAGTCTCAATGCAGTTCTGCTGTTGCAAAGAGATTTGTGCACTGCTGAAAGTAAATTTAGGAATGTGATGAGTAAATGTTTAGATGTAGCTTTAACAATATGATTTATAATTTACATTTAAAGTTAAATTTAACATTTCGATGTTAGCTCAAACAGTAGAGCATGGCGGCAGCAATGCCAAGGTCATGGGTTAAATTCACAATACTAAAGTACTGATAAATGTACACTTCAAATGCAATTCAAGTCTCTTTGGTTAAAAGCGTCTAGCAAAAAACGCTAACATTTACATTTTGCTAAATAATTACATATTGCAAAATATTATCCATAAAAATTTTGTTTTTCTGCACATGAACTCGATTAAATATACCATAGCATATGGTATGTGGACTAAAAACAGTAAAATTCATTGCCATATCCATCATGATTACTAAAATAGCATCTGTATGCCAGAGTTCACAGCATCATTCGCCTCCTGGTAAATATCAGTGCTGTTAAAGCAGATAGAGTGTGTATATATGACACTCCAGCCAAGGGTGTATGTGTTTGTTTACAGCTGGGCTTATGATTCTAGTGGGAATATGATAATTACCTCAGTACAGAGTGCAGGTTGCAGATGTTCAGGTCCCAGCTGGGGATCTTTCATATCCACTTTTCTTTGTATACAAGCACATATGGTATTTCAAGTGATATAAGAGGATGTCTTTATATTAAGGAATAATTGTTGAGTGAGGGACAGTTTCAGTTTAGCAGCAGAACAGCTTTCTCCTTAGATAATTGAACAGCCATTCAACATATACGGACAATGTATTTTAAGTTGCAGTGAATTACACATTATAGAGGCACAAAACAATTGTAAAAGCTATAGCTTACCCTTGAGAAAAAGAAAACTAAGTACACTTTTGCATGCTTTTAATAGAAGTACTTGGTTTGGAAATAATATTAATATCTTATACTATTATATAAGGACATTCATGCAAAATGAAGGTTAATTTTTCAGACACTTGTTTGTATGTTATTTGCAATTAAAATGAATGCATTATAGTTTTTAAATTTATATTAACTGCAATTTAACTTAACCTAAAAGTGCTTTTTGACACTTAAGTAAGACTTCATATTTAAATAAGCAATTTCATAATTCTAGAAATATGATTTAAGTGTGCTGCTGTATGTACTGACAAGCATTTACAGCAATTAAATATACTTAAATGTCATTTCTATAGAAACTTGTATGTCATGTATTTGTAATGACGAGGCTGCAATTTAGTACATTTAACTTTAAATTTAATATTAACACACTACAGTTTTAATTATAATCGAGTATGTTACACATGCTTTTGTTAGTAGTCAACACATGAAAATAAGTGTACTGTAAAGCATGACGAAAGATTATTAAATCACAATGATTTAATTACATAGTGTATGCTATACCGAGTTTAATTATCCAATAATCCGAAACTATTTTTGGTTTCGGTTTCCAGCTAAATGAAAACTGTAATTTTGGTTTCGTTAAAAAAATATTTTCAGTATATCACCACTTGTGCTAAGAAGCAACAAAAAAGTTAGTCATCTAGCCTTAGAGATTGTCAGAAAACATTTCAGAGTTTAAGACTTGAAGCCGACAAATCTGTCCAGTCAACTCTTTCATAACTTCACTTGGGTTTTGTTTGTCTGTGCACTTTTGTCTGGCCCTGGTGTCTTCACCCCATGGGCAGTGGCACGGATGACAGAGGCATCGATCAAAGCATGACATTGAAGCCAATCAACAGAGGAGGTTTACATACCAATCTGTCTCTATGGATTAAATGTACCGCTCTGTCTCTTAGATGCTGACCCGGCTTACAGTACATTTCACAGCTGGCACTGAAGCGATTTCCTTTAGACTGTAGAATGAGGAAAACTTGGTTTTGCTTTTTAACAGAATAACATTTGTGAGAACATACACAAACAAACACCACATACTGCAAAGTTTTGGGAGTGACTAACACATTTCATTATCACTTACTTTATCATTCTGTGTGTATACGGAATACAAAAGTCACTTCTGAACCTGTGATGATTTATATGGTGATAAACACAGCAATGTTTTGGCATCTTGTGACTGTAGAAACGTGAATGGTGACAGTTTAACGAATTTACAAGTGTCTGTGACAAATAGCAGTGCCCAGAAATTTTAGCTTTAAAATTTAGTTTAAAAGTAAAAAAAAAAAAATTTTTTCTTGTTGGTTTCATGTGATTCAATATGTTTTAATACCCTTTTCAAGAACACTTTTAATTTAATAACTATTAAAGGGGTCATATGATGCTGCTAAAAAGAACATGATTTTGTGTATTTGGTGTAATGAAATGTGTTTATGTGGTTTAAGGTTCAAAAAACACATTATTTTCCACATACTGTACATTATTGTTTCTCCTCTATGCCCCGCCTTTCTGAAACGCGTCGATTTTTACAAAGCTCATCAGTCTGAAAA
>NW_015635536.1:111269-112491 GCF_001515625.1 Sinocyclocheilus rhinocerous
GCGTTTGAATCGTCAGTGGCAAAATCTTTCAATATAAAAAACGTACTTACAGTCTGTGAGTCAGAATAGCCGGCATTGTAGTCTACTCTCCCAGGATCAGGAAACGGTCCTCCATAAAATGTGCTGCACACATCTGAATATTTGGGTTGAAGTGTTCTGGAACAGTGTTGTAAATACAACTTAACCACTGAATTCTAGTCGTGTCCTTTTTTGGAAGGCCAAACAAAGTGAGTGAGCGGAGGCCGGTGGGCTAGAGTGAGCGGAGGCCGGCGGCTAGAGTGAGCAGAGGCGGCGGGCTTGAGAATGGGCTTGCGGCAACCACATGTGACGACCCCGGGCTGGACTCCGCTTCGTCCACGGTGAAAGCCGATCTGGCGATCCACAGCGCGAAGTTGATGTATTGCATGACGCATCATTATATTGCATGACGAAGCGGATATCGTCCTCTTTTGGAAGGCCAAACAAAGTAGTTTCACTTTCACAACGAAAAACACAGCGGCCAAGCGTGAGCGGAAGCCCCGGCTTAGCGTGAGCTGAGGCCGGACTTTTATAAATTTGGAGTTGAGATTTTAGTCTTTGCAACTTTACAGATCTTCTTTATGCACCAAGAGCTTCAAGAGCTTGTAAGAGAAAGGAAAAATTGAAATCGCATCATATGACCCTTTTAAAGTATCTTTTAATTTTTAAAATAATTTCAAACATCAGTTGCCAACGTTTTATGTTTAAAATATCAAACATTATTTATGCATTTGTAACTGCAGGTTAAAGCATTACATGTCTCTCTGAGCTGCATTAAACAGTGTGTAAAAGCATCTAAATGCCATTCAGATGCAACTTCTATGTTTCCTCTGCATTGCAAAGATGAATTTTGTCAATACTGACTCCATTTGCTTGGTAACAGCCCAAATGTCTTATTGACTGATTAAATGTAAAAAATCGACTCAAAAGGTGATGCACACTTTTAGAAAAAAAAAGGCTTTATAAAGGTAAAAAAATGCCCATAAAAATCTATTTAAACTTATTGGAAAAGATTAATCTGCTACATGACAATAGGCTACTGTACATCAGCTGGAATACTTCAAACCGGAGCTATTTTTGTTTGCTATGAAGACACCCCAGAAAATGGGTCAATTATCCATCATTGTTGAAAGTAAAGAATTAATTTTAATACACTCTAAAAAATGCTGGGTTGTTTCAACCCAACTTTAGGTCAAATATGGAC
>NW_015635536.1:113035-114514 GCF_001515625.1 Sinocyclocheilus rhinocerous
ATCGTGACGTAGGTATGTGGGGGCGTGTTAGAACGAGCCGTTTTAGGTAGGCGTGGTTGACTCTTAACTTTTATAAAGAATATCTCTTTGGAGTTGAGATTTTAGTCTTTGCAACTTTACAGATCTTCTTTATGCACCAAGAGCTTGTAACACTTCAAAGAGAAAGGAAAAATTTAAATCGCATCATATGACCCCTTTAAGATTAAATCAAGTAATTCATAAACATCTTTTTGAGGATTTGTAACAAATGACATTTCACAACCTGATCTAACTCAGCTATGCCATAAAAAAATATTAAATTACCTGATAATTTAAGACAAATCCGCTTATTTAATTATGAAGACTTTTTTGCCAAACTACTTGAAAAGAAAAAAGAATTTCATTCTTTTAAATATTTTTTTTTCTTCTTTCTTTTTTTATGATCATGGTATCAGGATAGTAATATCACCCTGATATTTTCATTTTATGAACAAAAAAATACATTTCAAAATAATCAAAATAATTTTTAATTCAGAAATTAAAAACATGCTCTTTTAGTCAAGCCATTTTGCATGAATTGCAGTTGTGATGTACAGTATTTTTGAATAAATTAATAGAAAGAGAAACAGTGATCCACTGTCAGCAGAAGTGTTGTTAAATGTAATCTGTTTAATTACTTATTTGATTTTACTGAATTAAAAACTAGTTGATCAGTTCAGATACAACATGACAGCTATATTTAGCTGCAGTGTAGATATGGCCAATCACAGACAAACACATTTTATAGGGACCTTGTATAAACATAATGATTTTTATACTGTAAAAATACATATATTCTATCCCCTGAACCTAAAGCCTGTTTAAAACAAAAAGTCCCCACAAGGTCAAAAATTTAAGGTTCTACTGTCCTTGTGGAAATATTTGGTCCCCACAATGTGGGATTTACCCGGACCACACACAAACTTGAAAATGTGTAATGTCTGTTTTGGGTTTGTTTCATGTTCTTGTTTTCATGTCTTTTATTTTGTAGTTTGATTCATGCTGTTAGTGTCATGCTTCCCTTGCCCTCATGTATCTCTGCCTTGTGTGTGTGTCATGTTCTCATTGGTTATTGTCTTGTCATGTGATTATCAGTTCTGTTTGCTCATTGGTTGCTTTAGTCATGTGCCTTGTTCCCCATTGGTTGGTTTGTGTCATGTGATCCTTTTTGTTTGGTATAAGTAGCCCTCTTGTTGCCAATGTCTCTTGTCGTTTATTAATGTCTGTATCTGCTGTTGGTGAGTCTAGTCTGTTCATGCTATGTCAAGTGTGTTCAAGTCAAGTCTGTTCAAGTCAAGTCTGTTCAAGTCAAGTCAAGTCTTTGTTTGGATGTTTGGATCACTTTGTAAATAAACTGCACTTGGGTTCATCTTCAACTCGCCTTCAGTGGACTACTCATTACAGAGACCAATAATTTTCTCCTATTAAATTCGGATAAGACAGAGATATTACTTATTGGAC
>NW_015635536.1:114651-118630 GCF_001515625.1 Sinocyclocheilus rhinocerous
AATGAGCATGGGTATGAATGCTAACAGTCACTGCTGAGGATGGAGATGAAGATCGCTGAATAAAGGCTTGAGTTTGGGTCTGTTCGTCGCAGTCATATGGATTCTGAAGATTTGGATTACTGTGCACAAATAAAATTGATTCCTTTTCTAATTATGTTGCATTTTTTGGTTTATTCTATTTTATGGTTCTATTGACAGCATGTCGGAGAAAACGTCTTTTGTTTCCCACGGCAAACAAAGTAAATGTTACATGATAAGTAATTGTTTAACGTTTGCAGAAATGTTACTCATTTTAAGGGTTTAAAGTGTAGTCTTGTTTAACATTATGCATTCTTTGAAACGAGTTGGCAGCAGAAATCACACAGAACAGAACGAAATGTTATATTTTCACATTAAGTAAATGAGTAAACTTCATTTAATAATGCAAATGAAAAACATAATGCCATTGATATGACAACTGAATACAATATAATACAATGTTCATTTAATAGTTTTATTTTATTAATTTATCTTTATTTTTTATTTTATTTTTATTTTTTCTAGACTGTAATGTTGGTAACCTTGAAAATTACACTGTCCACTTCTCTCTCTGTATCAAACTCATACATGTGGTATGCTTGTGGTCCCTCTCAGAGCATCAACGAGAGCAGAAAGCCATTCTGGCTGTGTGTAACGTGGGGTTTTGGGGTTTGTTTCATGTTCTTGTTTTCATGTCTTTTATTTTGTAGTTTGATTCATGCTGTTAGTGTCATGCTTCCCTTGCCCTCATGTATCTCTGCCTTGTGGGTGTGTCATGTTCTCATTGGTTATTGTCTTGTCATGTGATTATCAGTTCTGTTTGCTCATTGGTTGCTTTAGTCATGTGCCTTGTTCCCCATTGGTTGGTTTGTGTCATGTGATCCTTTTTGTTTGGTATAAGTAGCCCTCTTGTTGCCAATGTCTCTTGTCGTTTATTAATGTCTGTATCTGCTGTTGGTGAGTCTAGTCTGTTCATGCTATGTCAAGTGTGTTCAAGTCAAGTCTGTTCAAGTCAAGTCTGTTCAAGTCAAGTCAAGTCTTTGTTTGGATTTCACTCTGTTAAATAAACTACACATGGGTTCTTCAACTTGCCGTTCAGTGAAATGCTCATTACAGAATACACCACCAAGAACATGAACCCAGCAGTTTCACGCTTCCTCTGCCTGCGTCAAGGAAACAGGGCTATAGAGGAATATGTGGAGGACTTTTGCGAACTTTCTCACTGTGTGGATTTTAATGACGTGGCGCTTAAGGACATTTTTCGTTTTAGTTTAGACGAACCCCTTCGTTCAAGTCTGTCTGGGGGTAAGATTTGTTGGTCACTAGAACAATATATTGACTATGCTTTGTTGCTGGCTGGTTCACCTCTTACTGTTGGGATGGCTTATGAGGAGCCCTGCAATTTTGCACTACCATCCGCACCAGAGCACTTTCACGTTCCAACTGTTATGTCTGGAATTATTCATGTCACGTCAGAGTCTACGGAGCCTGCTCACGTCATGTCTGCTACTCCACAGTCTGCTCACGTCATGTCTGCTACGACAGAGCCTGCTCACGTCATGCCTGCTACTCCAGGGCCTGCTCACGTCATGTCTGCTACTCCAAAGCCCGCTCACATCATGTCTGCCAAGCCAGAGCCTGCTCACATCATGCTGTTAGTGTCATGCTTCCCTTGCCCTCATGTATCTCTGCCTTGTGTATGTGTCATGTTCTCATTGGTTATTGTCTTGTCATGTGATTATCAGTTCTGTTTGCTCATTGGTTGCTTTAGTCATGTGCCTTGTTCCCCATTGGTTGGTTTGTGTCATGTGATCCTTTTTGTTTGGTATAAGTAGCCCTCTTGTTGCCAATGTCTCTTGTCGTTTATTAATGTCTGTATCTGCTGTTGGTGAGTCTAGTCTGTTCATGCTATGTCAAGTGTGTTCAAGTCAAGTCTGTTCAAGTCAAGTCTGTTCAAGTCAAGTCTGTTCAAGTCAAGTCTGTTCAAGTCAAGTCTGTTCAAGTCAAGTCAAGTCTTTGTTTGGATTTCACTCTGTTAAATAAACTACACATGGGTTCTTCAACTTGCCGTTCAGTGAAATGCTCATTACAGAATACACCACCAAGAACATGAACCCAGCAGTTTCACGCTTCCTCTGCCTGCGTCAAGGAAACAGGGCTATAGAGGAATATGTGGAGGACTTTTGCGAACTTTCTCACTGTGTGGATTTTAATGACGTGGCGCTTAAGGACATTTTTCGTTTTAGTTTAGACGAACCCCTTCGTTCAAGTCTGTCTGGGGGTAAGATTTGTTGGTCACTAGAACAATATATTGACTATGCTTTGTTGCTGGCTGGTTCACCTCTTACTGTTGGGATGGCTGAGGAGGAGCCCTGCAATTTTGCACTACCATCCGCACCAGAGCACTTTCACGTTCCAACTGTTATGTCTGGAATTATTCATGTCACGTCAGAGTCTACGGAGCCTGCTCACGTCATGTCTGCTACTCCACAGTCTGCTCACGTCATGTCTGCTACGACAGAGCCTGCTCACGTCATGCCTGCTACTCCAGGGCCTGCTCACGTCATGTCTGCTACTCCAAAGCCCGCTCACATCATGTCTGCCAAGCCAGAGCCTGCTCACATCATGCCGGCCACTCAAGAGATTCTTCACAACATGGCCACCATTCAAGAGCTTCATTGCAAGATGGCCGCCACACAAGAGTCTCTTCGCGAAATGGCCGCCCTTCTAGAGTCTCGTCACGTCTCAACTGATCATCCAGAGTCTCGTCACGTCGCAGCTGATCGTCCAGAGTCTCGTCACGACATGGCCACCATTCCAGAGCCACATCCCATCATGGCCGCCATTTCAGAGTCTGCTCACGTCGAGCCTGCTACCCCGGCCAAGATGGCCGCCACGCCTGAGCCTCGCCACACCATGGCCATTACGTCAGAGCCTCGTCACGCTACGGCTGCCAAGCAAGTCTCCCCTAAGGATTTTTTTTTGGGGGGGGGGCTATAGTACCCAAGCTCCTGCAGATGCGGAGCTAGGGCCAGGACTAACAAGACTTATTGCCAGTGTGATGGACCCACCACTGATGTCAGTGCGAGTGGTTGGCATCCCAGTGGTCGCAACACTCTCAAGCCCGACAGGCCTCCCTCTGTCTACTGTGCTGCCCGTAATGGCGATCGCCATTTTGAGCATGTGGGCTGCACACTGTGCTCCAGAGGCCTCTTCTGTCCATGAATCTGCCCCAGAGGCCTCTCCTGTCCATGAGTCTGCCCCAGAGGCCTCTCATTTCCACGAATCCGCTCCAGTACCTCCAGAGGCGGCGGCATCCGCTGCAGAACCTCCCGAGGGGGCAGCGTCCGCTTCTGAACTCATAGTCTGCCCTGTTACGGCCAAGAAGGCCATTCATGAACTCACAGTCTGTCCTGTCACGGCCAAGGAGGCCGTTTATGAACATTCTGCCTGTCATGTTGCAGCTATGGTGGCTGCTCACAAACTCTCTGCCTGGTCTGTCACGGTCAAGTGGTCTGTCCATGTCTCTGCTCCGCCATGGCTTCCTGCTCTGTCGGCACCACTCGTCCGTCCTGCTCTGCCGGCACCGCCATGGCTCCCTTCTCTGCCGGCACCGCCATGGATCCCTGCTCTGCCTGCACCACCATGGATCCCTGTTCTGCCTGCACCGCCATGGATCCCTGCTCTGCCGGCTCCACCATGGCTCCATGCTCCTATGGATCTGATCCATGGCCCAGGTCCTCCGTTGATCCACAGCCTGCCTCTATTCCATGGCCCAGGTCCTCCAGTGTTCCACAGTCTGCCACTGCTTCACGGCCCAGGTCCCCCTCTGCTCCATTGTCTGTCACTGCTCCATTGCCCGGGTCCTCCTGTGCTTTGCTGTCTGCCGCTGCTCCGCGGCCCAGGTCCTCCAGTGCTTCACGGTCCAGGCCCAACTCTGCTCCACAGTCTAGACCTGTCC
>NW_015635536.1:119344-125795 GCF_001515625.1 Sinocyclocheilus rhinocerous
CCTCTCCTGTCCATGAATCTGCTCCTGAGGCCTCTCCTGTCCATGAATCTGCCCCAGAGGCCTCTCCTGTCCATGAGTCTGCCCCAGAGGCCTCTCATTTCCACGAATCCGCTCCAGTACCTCCAGAGGCGGCGGCATCCGCTGCAGAACCTCCCGAGGGGGCAGCGTCCGCTTCTGAACTCATAGTCTGCCCTGTTACGGCCAAGAAGGCCATTCATGAACTCACAGTCTGTCCTGTCACGGCCAAGGAGGCCGTTTATGAACATTCTGCCTGTCATGTTGCAGCTATGGTGGCTGCTCACAAACTCTCTGCCTGGTCTGTCACGGTCAAGTGGTCTGTCCATGTCTCTGCTCCGCCATGGCTTCCTGCTCTGTCGGCACCACTCGTCCGTCCTGCTCTGCCGGCACCGCCATGGCTCCCTTCTCTGCCGGCACCGCCATGGATCCCTGCTCTGCCTGCACCACCATGGATCCCTGTTCTGCCTGCACCGCCATGGATCCCTGCTCTGCCGGCTCCACCATGGCTCCATGCTCCTATGGATCTGATCCATGGCCCAGGTCCTCCGTTGATCCACAGCCTGCCTCTATTCCATGGCCCAGGTCCTCCAGTGTTCCACAGTCTGCCACTGCTTCACGGCCCAGGTCCCCCTCTGCTCCATTGTCTGCCACTGCTCCACGTCCCATGTCCTCCAGTGTTTCACTGTCTGCCACTGCTCCACGGCCCAGGTCCTCCAGTGTTTCACTGTCTGCCACTGCTCCACGGCCCAGGTCCTCCAGTGTTTCACTGTCTGCCACTGCACCACGGCCCAGGTCCGCCAGTGTATCACTGTCTGCCACTGCACCATGGCCCATGGTCTTGCCCTATGCTCCACAGCCTAGGCCATGATTCTGAACCTGTTCCCCTGCACGGGCCTGGCCCTCCATTCCTCCCCCTATTCCGCCTCTGCACTTCCACCCTCCTGGACTTTTTGAGTTTTGTTTCTGTTTTGATGTGGGTTTTTCACTAGGACGTCAGGTGCCGCCCTTAGAGGGGGGGATATGTAATGTCTGTTTTGGGTTTGTTTCATGTTCTTGCTTTCATGTCTTTTATTTTGTAGTTTGATTCATGCTGTTAGTGTCATGCTTCCCTTGCCCTCATGTATCTCTGCCTTGTGTATGTGTCATGTTCTCATTGGTTATTGTCTTGTCATGTGATTATCAGTTCTGTTTGCTCATTGGTTGCTTTAGTCATGTGCCTTGTTCCCCGTTGGTTGGTTTGTGTCATGTGACCCTTTTTGTTTGTTATAAGTAGCCCTCTTGTTGCCATTGTCTCTTGTCGTGTATTAATGTATGTACCTGCTGTCGGTGAGTCTAGTCTGTTCATTCTATATCAAGTCTGTTCAAGTCAAGTCTGTTCAAGTCAAGTCTTTGTTTGGATTATGTTTGGATTTTGGATTTCACTCTGTTAAATAAACTGCACATGGGTTCTTCAACTTGCCGTTCAGTGGACTGCTCATTACAAAATGTAAATGCCAAACTATAAATAGAAACCTATAAAATGGTAATACATAATGATAGTTTCATTTAGCTGTTTTTCTGCTTTTGTTTATCCAATAGGAAAAATTTACCCATTTAGAAAAGAGAATAGAATTCTGAATAGAAAAGAGAATGACTTGGAGTAATAATTCAATGAATGTTGAAATCGAAGCTTTCAGCCAGAATAGGTAAGCCGTGTCATTTCACGAGTCTTGTTTTCTCTTCATTGGCATTTAGGTGGTTCGGCCTGGGCGAGCAGTGCCCCCGCCCCCACATCATCCCCCAGCCAATCACGAGATTCAAGCGGAGGAGACGGCAGTGCCTTGGAGAATGGGCTCGGACCCCGTAGAGGAGCACGGGTGACAGGGTCGCAAAACTGGGAGATGATGTACAGCGACTCAGGGAATGCCTATTACAAAGAGTAAGAAGATTAATGATGTCTATATGAATGATTTATACTGTGTTAGTCCCTAGACCACAAGTTTTAGATCACTGAAAACACAGCTGATTTAGCTTCAGGACTCTGATTTTACATTGGATATCAAGGGATAGTTCATCCAAAAATGCTGAAGATATATTGAAGAATGTTTGTGTTGTTTTTATCCATACATTGAAAGTCAATGGGGTCCAAAAATGTTTTTGCTTTCAAGTGGCACCCAACATATACCACAATTTCAATACATTTGTTTTAATGCAGTCTGGGCCCTATTTTATTGACCTTGCATAGTTTTGATCTTAGTTTTTTTGCGGATAAGAGAATGTCACTCAACCTGTACTTGTTGACATCTATATAATTTGGCTTCAGTCAAGACAGATGAATTTGTGGCACAGTATGGTAGAGTATGATTGGACATGCTATCTTTGACGTTTAGAGATATGGAAATATTTTCTCCTCCTATTTAAAAGCAGATACTTTTGCTATCTTAGTACTTTTGCTATCTTAACTATTCATAATTATATGGTTAACTGCATTTTATTATTTGTCAGGTTTTCCATCAGTACCTGCAACCAATCAGTTATAGAACAATGGAATGTATATAAATAGAACCCTCCATAAAAATGTATTTGCAACACAATTATTTAAGTGTGTACTTGTGTAAAACTCTTTGCCTACAGTCATTTACAGTGGTGAGTTAAATGACTTTCCTATGTGACAACACTGACATCTTGTGTTATGTGTTTGTCCTGCAGCCATCATCTAAAGCCATCCTCTTGGCTTAATCGCCGAGCTCACAGCAGAGACAATGTCTGTATGACTGAATGTAAGATTCTATTCTATTCTATTCTTATGTTTCCCTTTTCCCTTGTTTCCTTTCAGGTTTAGGTCATGCAGTAGTTTTAGATGTAAATAACCTTAAATATTTAGTATATGCACTGTTTTTATTTTATGCAGCTACATTAGGATATTTGCTTGACAGGGTATTTGATAAGAAAAAAAACTGTGAGGTTGCTCCCCGACTCCTTTTTTTTTCTGTTTATAAAGTGTATAAGTGCTGTCACAGTGCGATCAGCATGACGCCTTTTTCAGTGATCTGTCAGGTGGAGGGACATTTTATGCATGATATTTAAAAAATAAAATAAAATAAATAAATACACCTTTAATTATCATCAAAGCCCAACAGGTATGAAATGTCACCAATGAGCAAAACATTTTCCCTTCTAAAATAGCCATGAAAAATGTTTGTAAGGTAGCCCCATTCTGGTTAATTTTTCAGTTTGTTATATGGATCAATTCGGGTAGTAATATTTGTGTGTAATTTAGTATTATCTGCATATGGAGGTTATGACATGTTCTTAAGTTTCTGCTTACTTGTGCTTGCATAACATGTTGTGTGCAACTACAATGTTATTTTGAAGAATGTACTGGTCATTCTTTCCATGAAATTACACAGAATGAAGACTGAATATTAAAAGATCATTTTCAGATAATTACACTAAAAATTTAACATTGTTAACTTTTATGGTACAGTATTAATGTTTCTTTAATATTATTCTTATGTCATGATAAGATAAATAATTTCAGACATTTGTTTTGTAAACCGTATTGTGTCTTTATAAATATATCAATAGAATATATACTTTACACATTTATACTTAAATTATTGCCAGTTTATTATTTTTTATCTTACCTAAATTGAGAGGTAAATATTATACTAATTTAGTATTATTTAAAATGGTATAATGGTATCATTTAGTACTCTTTAATAAGAAAAGAGTACAGAAGTTTGAAAAATGTAATAGTATGTTTCTTCTTTGAATTATTTATAAGATGCAGTACATCATTGCTAACTGTAGAGGGTGGTATAAATGTACATATTTTAGGTTTTAAGAACATCTCGGTTTACATATGTAACCTTGGTTCCCTGAATAGGGAACGAGATGCTGTGATGACGTCATCGCTTTGGGAACACCTTCGGTGTGAAGAATGTCTGAAGCCCTTATACCATCACGCCAATTCATTGGCCAAATAGCGCTTAGCACCGCCCCAGACGCGCACGTAGGTGAGCTATATCAGCGTGGACGAAGTTTACGAAGGAAGCACTATCAAAGGTACGGAACGGCCCGCATCGCAGCATCTTGTTCCCTATTCAGGGAACCAAGGTTACATACGTAACCGAGATGTTCCCTCTCATAGGCTCACTTCGATGCTGCGATGACGTCATCGCTTTGGGAACGCTATACCATAACGCCTGACGTACCTTTAGATAGCTGGAAGACCAAGGAAAGCGTCTGCTCAAGCGGATAAGACCCGGGAGCCAAGAGCCAACCTCACGTCCAGACTGTAGAATTTGATGAAGGTGCTAGGAGAGGACCATCCTGCCGCAGCACAAACATCTTCCATCAAGGACCCTTTGAAGAAGGCCTGAGAAGAAACCACTGCTCTTGTAGAATGAGCACGCACCCCTAAAGGGTGACATCCGCTGTTTAGTGACAGCAGAACCTCTGCTCTTACCACCAAAACACACAAACAACTGGTCAGATCCACGCCACTGAGCCATGCGGTCGACATAGATCCTAAGTGCCCTCACTGGGCAGAGACTCAGGCTAACTGGCCCCGCATCAGCTGGGGAGAAGGACTCTAAGACCACTTGCTGAAAGCGAAACAAAGTCGAAGCGACCTTAGGAACATAATCAGGCCTAGGTCGCAAAAAGACATTAACCAGCCCTGGGGCAAAGTCCATACACGAAGGGCTGATGGAGAGAGCCTGCAGATCCCCTACCCTCTTAAGGGAGGATAAAGCCACCAAAAGAACCGTCTTGAGGGTCAAGAGCTTCTCTGACACAGACTCCAACTGCTCAAAAGGATGGCCTGTCAGGCCCTCCAAAACAATCGATAAGCTGTATAGGGCCCCGATGCACCTGAGTGGCGGGAAATTCTATAACAGGAAGATGTCCAAATGCCCTGTCGGGCCTGCTCACCACCCCAAGAGTGGGAGCTTTGAAGGCCGTCATAAACGGGTCATGCTCGCATGACCCTTGGGCTTTCTCTCGAACTCTGAAGGCTGGAACGCGCAGAGTATCTGAGGGGGTGCTCGTCATAAGTACTCGACCTAAAACTGCCCGAGGCGCAGTATGTGGCGGGACCATCAAGCTCTGAGCCGGGAGGCCACAACGAGAGAGGCGAATATGCTTGTGCGGTTCGTCCACACTCTCTAAAGGAGGGCCTGGCCTCCGAAGACGAGGAAAGGAATCAAGAACTGCTATTAGGAGCCTGAGAACGAGAGGCCTTGGCCGTCAAACTCAGGTCTATCCGCTTGCGTTGCCGTGGGTGAGCAGGTGGGCGAGGAAGACTGCTAGCATCTCCAAACGATTTATGTGCCAGCCACGATGCACCTCTGTCCAGACTCCACAGACTGGACATCCTTGATGGACCGCTCCCCAGCCCGTAAGGGACGCATCCGTAGTGATCGTCTTGCGGCGACACAACGTCCCCATCTGGACTCCTTCTTGAAGGAACTGGGGTCTCATCCACGGGCTTAGAGCACGAAAGCCCTTGCGTGTCACCGTAATTCTGCGAAACGGATGACAGACCAGTCCTTACGAGGGGGTAACGTAGGCAATGGCTCATGCCGAACCGAAAGACCGAAAGACATCGCATCACGAGCTTCCGGGGTAGGCCGCAAATCATCGTTGACAAAGACAACGGGGTCCCCATAGCGCTCTTCGAGTGCTTGCACATGGCCTGGAGAGAGCGAGAGAAAAGGAGAAAACTCCATTGACTCACCCTCTATGAGTCACGGCTTAAGCCGTCTCGAACCCTGCGTAAAATGAGAGACCAGGGGGTGGCGACCAACTGAAACACCTCCCACGAGTGCACGCCCCGCTGATATGGCCGCCACGTACACCTTAAGAGTGGCGGGGGTAACTCCCTCAGAAAAACAACTTTGAAGAAGCTCCAGTACTGAACCAGTGGGGCAATGGACTGGATCTAGAGTGCGCTGTCTACACCAAGAGGCAAAAAGTCTCCACTTGAAAGCATATAAGCGTCTCGTGGAGGGATCGTTGACAAAGACAACGGGGTCCCCATAGCGCTCTTCGAGTGCTTGCACATGGCCTGGAGAGAGCGAGAGAAAAGGAGAAAACTCCATTGACTCACCCTCTATGAGCCTCGGCTCGCATGCATCACCCCAAGCGACCGTCTCGTGCGGCGCCTCGGCAACCGCAGAAACGGGATAGCGGGGGTTAGACGCGAGATCTACTTTATTCGAGAAGGCCTCGAGCCTCGGGCGCAATACTTTTAGCCGCAGGCTATCACAGTGTCGACAATCAGAAAGGCCGCTAAGCGCCACTTGACCGTGTTGTAGGCCCAAACATCATGAGTGTCTCCTCCTGCGATAAACCTGTCACACGGCTCGATGCATCTCCTGTAGCTCATCGTGCCCGCTGAAGAGGAGTAAACTGCTCTTTTGAAGGAAAATAGTTACGAAAACGACGA
>NW_015635536.1:125933-133275 GCF_001515625.1 Sinocyclocheilus rhinocerous
GGCTCGATGCATCTCCTGTAGCTCATCGTGTCCGCTGAAGAGGAGTAAACTGCTCTTTTGAAGGAAAATAGCTAAGAACACGACGAAAAACGCTTTCCTACGGGCGACAGATGATTCGCTTCATGAAGGAAATTAAATCTGATGAAATAGCGCGCAGCACGCTGCTATAGCTCACCTACGTGCGCCTCGGGGCGGTGCTAAGCTCTATTTGGTCAATGAATTGGCGTGATGGTATAAGGGCTTCAGACATTCGTGATTGAGGTACGAAACAACTGTCGTGTTGTCCGTCCTGACTAACACGTGACAATCCCTCAACTGGGGTAAAAACTGTTTGAGAGCCAGGAAGACTGCTAGCATCTCCAAACGATTTATGTGCCAGCCACGATGCACCTCTGTCCAGACTCCACAGACTGGACATCCTTGATGGACCGCTCCCCAGCCCGTAAGGGACGCATCCGTAGTGATCGTCTTGCGGCGACACAACGTCCCCATCTGGACTCCTTCTTGAAGGAACTGGGGTCTCATCCACGGGCTTAGAGCACGAAAGCCCTTGCGTGTCACCGTAATTCTGCGAAACGGATGACAGTGATGTGAGCTCTATTTGGTCAATGAATTGGCGTGATGGTATAAGGGCTTCAGACATTCGTCACACCGAAGATGTTCCCAAAGCGATGACGTCATCGCAGCATCGAAGTGAGCCTATGAGAGGGAACAAGATGGTCATTACAGCTTCAAAATTCCATGCCTGCTTTAGGTGGTAGTTGTTCTTATTTGTGCCTCCTACCAACTTTTACAATGTTGCATGCGATTCTGCTGTTTAACATGTTACGCTTGAACAGTTTGTGCTCAAACATGCATATGCTTACCTTTCTCTGTACTTCTACATCTCTTTTCCTTCAGACATTTCACATTCATGCATTTGGCAGACACTTAAAGACTTACAAAGCAACTTACAGTGCATTGAAGGTATATATTTTTGTCAGTTTGTGTGTTCCCTGGGATTTGGTCCCATGATATTAGCAGTGCTAGCATCATGTGATGTGCTACCAGTTGAGCTACCGGGACAGAATTTAGATTCACTCCTCTCTGGAAAAATGCAATATTTTTCTTCACCTTTTACCATCCATCTTATGTAATGTCAGTCATTTCTTCTTTTCTTTACTCTTGGTTGGTTCATTTTTCCTAATAACCTGTCATGCTTAAACTGGTCACCATCTTTTTGTTCTTGCTTTGCAGTGGCAGAGTTTACAGACCAGCCGAGTGAACTGAAAGGCTTCTCCGTTCACACTCGTCTGGTTAACCTGAAAAACGTGTCACAGATTCCACAAAAAAATTAATCCACATTGATAATAATAAGAAATGTTTCTTGAGCACCAAATCCGCATATTAGAATGATTTCTGAAGGATCATGTGACACTGAAAACAGGAATAAATTATAGTTCTACACATTTAAAATATTAATATTGTGATGTGCTACCAGTTGAGCTACCGGGACAGAATTTAGATTCACTCCTCTCTGGAAAAATGCAATATTTTTCTTCACCTTTTACCATCCATCTTATGTAATGTCAGTCATTTCTTCTTTTCTTTACTCTTGGTTGGTTCATTTTTCCTAATAACCTGTCATGCTTAAACTGGTCACCATCTTTTTGTTCTTGCTTTGCAGTGGCAGAGTTTACAGACCAGCCGAGTGAACTGAAAGGCTTCTCCGTTCACACTCGTCTGGTTAAGGGGTCACGGGGGTTCGGCTTCAATATAGTGGGAGGCAGCAGGCGGAGGGAGTTCCTGCAGATCTACAGCATCACTCCCGGAGGACCTTCCATCCTTCACATAGGTAACAGCCCACCCCACATCTCTCTGCAGCCGCCCACTGCAGTACAGCACTGTGCTTACAAATAAGGGGATATTTCTTTGTTCTTTATAGGCTACTGCTGCTCTCTCTCTTTATACATATTACTCTTTGTGTCCCACCGTGGATTAGTGTTGTGATTGTGTGATTCTGTTGAACGAGTGTCTCGAGCTCCCTCTAATCCTAATGGCCTGCATGGAGTAATCCAGCTATCACTGTGTGCCGACACACATTTATAAGAAAAATGTGACATTATGAACACGCTCTCTCTCACTTTATTGTGACATGCATACTAACATACAACTGCATGCATCTATGAATTCTTTTTGCTCATTTATGAATACACACCTCTTTCACAGTACATTTTTAGATCAGTGCATTTTGCATGTGATAATGGATTAATACTGTATATAGAAATACTATATATATATATATATTATACTTTTTTAAAGAAAGTAATGCTTTTAGTCAGCAAATGATCAAAAGTCTATAATAGTGTAGTAAAATTAATCCACATTGATAATAATAAGAAATGTTTCTTGAGCACCAAATCCGCATATTAGAATGATTTCTGAAGGATCATGTGACACTGAAAACAGGAATAAATTATATTTCTACACATTTCAAATATTAATATTAAAAAAATTTCAATTGTAATTTTAATATTAAAATTACTTTCAATCGTAATAATATTAAAAAATATATATTATTTTCAAAACCATTAAAAATTGACTCCAAACCTTTAAAAAGTAGTGTGTATAAAATCTGTTTATTGAAGGTAAGATTTATTTAGTTGAATAGTTTCGGTTAAACCTTCATAATGAATGCAATTTAACACTTTTCATCTCTTGCCTCTTCCAGCGGATATTCTGGTGTACATCAATTATACCTGTGTGCTTGGCTTTTCTCACAAAGAGGTAGTGGAAATGTTGAAAGCCATTCCGGTGGGTCACACTGTGGACGTTGTTGTCCGAAGAGGCTACCCCATGCTCTATAACTCTGATGGCTGTCCGAAGATGCCTAATCCTAGGCTAACGGCATCCCTAGACCAGTCACTACATTTACCTCCACCAACCACCACCCAACCCCAGGCCCAGGCTCCTCTCCCATACGCTCAGCTACACCTCAACCACAACGGGCCCATGTGGTCTGATTTTGAGAGGGGATCCTCAAGGAATCTCAGAGTACGGGCATCAAGGTTCAGTTTGGATGCTAATGGTAATTCATCTCCATTTGCTTCTCCTTCAAGACAGCCATCATCATACCAGTACTCTAACGGGTATGGGAGTGGGTTCCTGAGACCACCACGCTCTGCCCGAAGTATCAGAAGGTTACAGAGTGCAGAACTGGCCAGCCAGAGTGACAGCGAGGTGGTGTCTGCGATTGGATCCCATAGGTGAGAGCATTTTATATATGATTGTCACTGCTATGTTTAGGATTGGGAGAGTTACGTTAAAAATGTACAGTATTTCACTACAGTTTACACAGAATACTTGCTGTAAAATGTCATTTGTAACATATTTCATTAGATTACTTCTTCGTACAAGTGGAAAAATCTGCCCGTGTTGTTTAAAAGTGAAAATATTTGCTTTCTTCATTACAAATACAATTTTGGGGGGGATTATTACCCTTCATCATACACTACTGTTCAAGTTTGGGGTCAGCAAGATTTTTTTTTAATGTTTTTACTCACCAAGGCTGTTTTTATTTAATAAAAATACAGTAAAAACAGTCATATTGTGAAATATTATTGCAATGTTAAATCATAATTTACTATTTGAATATATTTTAAAGTGTAATGTACTCTTGTGATGCATCTAAATTTTCAGCATCATTACTCCAGTCTTCAGTGCCTCATGATCCTTCAGAAATCATTCTAATCTGCTGATTTGGTGCTCAATAAATATTTATTATTACTGTGATGAAAACGGTTGTTCTGCTAATATTTGTGTGAACATCTTTACATACAGTTTTTCATGGTTCATTGATGAATAGAAAGTTCAAAAGAACAGCATTTACTGTCACTTTTGATCAATTTAATAAGCCTTTCATAATAAAAGTATTTTACTGACCCGCAAACATTATAGTGGATATAATCTGAAATGGAATTCCTTGATAGACTTCATCTTAAAATGTAATAGTGCCTGCTAACAGGTGCTAACATTTTAGCTTAGCCTAAAGCTAAATGTTGACATGACAATTTACTCTAGTTAAAACTATTTCTGCCACTCAAAATTTACTTCAAGACCCTGCTAAGTGTATAAAAAGACTTTTTACTAATCATAGGTGAATTTTTTTTCATGGAATGAGGCAGAAAATACATTATTTGTAGCTGTCTTTGCAATGCTAAAGGCTAAAGCATCTTTTTTTTCTTGAAAAGTACCACATGAAGAACTTCCCTTACAAAAAGTACAATGTTTTTGTTGTAGTAAAAGTGTAGTAACCATGGTTTCTGGCATATTGATTACCATTTGTGTAACCACAATTTAATTTTTTTTTACTAAATTCCATGGTTAAACTATGGTTAGTGTAGCAAAACCATGGTTAATTTTAACTGTAGTAACCATGGCTTTTTGGTTTTATTTGTAGCAAAAATATGGTTAATTTTTGTAAGAAATAGACAAACCAAATATTGTCATAATTTTGTTTTTTATTGGATTCATGATTCATTACTTCTGTATGTTATCAGTCTTCAATGACTTTTATTGTTAACAGCGCCCTCTGTCTGCTTCATAAGAGTGTTTCTGTGCTGTTCAATCAAAATTCTTTTTGAATTAAACTGTTTCTGTTTACCAATGTTTAAGTTGTAAACGTAACTGACTACAGTTACTTATATTTTCTATTTTTAAATACGTTAAGTTATATTCCGTCCCTCCTCAACCCTGATTATGATATATCAAGGTCTTTCTCTTTTCATCTTCACAGGGCCTCGTTTATCCGTAACCACAACAACAACTCTCTGTCCACTCCACCACCTCTCCGCCTGCACTCCTTCAAATCTTCTGAGAGTGACCTTTCCTCGAGTACTCCACCACCCATATCTCGATTGCCCCTGCCCCACATTGATGTAAGTCCAGGCCCTATCTCTTTCTCTCCTGGAGGAGGAAGGCGCTACTCTCATCTCCGTAAACCCCAGCATTCACTACTAACCCCACCTAGCAGCGCCCATTCTGACGGGCCTTACTTCACCTTCAACGGCACAGCCAGTGCCAGCAGTGGCAGCCCGAACAGCAGCATTCCTTCACCTGGAGCCATGAGCGCTGTGATCGGGAGTGGAGTTGGAGGAATGGCGGGTAGTGGGGAATTAGTCCCCGTTGTTTTGGCTAAATGTGAGAGGGGCAGCAATATGGGGTTCAGTGTCACGGCAGGAGGTCACGGAGGAAGACAGACCCTCGTGAAGAAAGTTTGGGACCACAGACAGTGTACCGGACTGCAGCCTGGAGATGCCATTGTGAAGATCAATGGAGCAGATGTACAGAGTCTCAGCTTTGCACAGGTAGGGATGAAGAGAATGGTATTCAACTTAAGATTTTTGTTATGGTGTACTTTTATTATTATTGTATATTTATTTGGTGTACTTTGATTCAAGGTCCAAAGGATTTTGCAAGAACACACTAAAAAGGGGGAGGTTATTCTGCTGGTTTACAGAGGGGGTACGTTATATGTTCACCCATTTCATAATACACAGTGTCCACATTTAAAAAATGGGATTTTCTGCATTTATACCTGTAAATAAACGTAAAGCTAGAATTTTGAAGGAATTTATAAGATTGTGAAATGTACAAGAAATATTTCAGATTCTGCCCTATTTAATCAATTAAGCAGATTTGTTACATTGACCATGTGATCATTTTGAAATATTCTCAAATCATGCTCCATAACACGCTCATCATATGCACAGATATTGAAATGGTTTATTTATAACCAATTTATTTATATTTTGAATAGATATGGGCTAATATTAGATACCAATAAACATTTTGTGAGATTGATTAGAACAGTGGTTCTCAAACTTTTTACACCAAGTACCACCTCAGAAAATATTTGGCTCTGCATGTACCACCATAATGACCAACATTAAAATACAGTAGCGTAGTAGGCCTAATTATTCAGCTACAGCTATGCACAGTTCAAAAATGAGGCAGTTTTATTCCTAATAAGAATATTTATTATTGTCGGCCACTTTAAACATTGTAAATACAGTTTTTTACGTACAGGTAAAAAAAAACTTAAACGATTAAATTAAAATGTACTGTACCTAAAAGTTAAATAAAAACTGTACTGTACTTAAATGTCAAGTAAAAAAATGCACAGTACTTGATAAAAAAAATTAACACGGGCATCATTTAGCCAGCTTGCAAACTTTTTAAAAGTGTTTTAAAGTGCCCCTATTATGGATTTTTGAAAATTACCTTTCATGCAGTGTGTAACACAGCTCTAAGTGAATGAAAACATCCTGCAAAGTTTTAAATTTCAAAGTGCACCGCAAGAAAGAGTTGACTCTGAATCATTGAAACGAGTCGTTTTTAAAACGAGTCCCAAGCAGTTTCATGTTGATGTCAACATGAAACATTAGCATATTGCCCACCCACTTGTTGTTCTTTTCGCGTTGGTCTGAATGAAAATGCAAAGCCATTCTTTGCCACTAGGTGTCACTTTTGGAGCGGTAAAAATAGCTGTTTCCCCGGTAACGCCGTACACAAAGCAGCACTGCTCTTACAAACACTGCTTTATCAGGCATTACAGGACAATCGGACCAATCACCTGTAAGGCCTCTGCGAATATCGCACAAATGAACGATTGAATCTCCGCATTCCACCGGAAAAACTAAGGACTCTCCTCCCCAGCTATCTACGGTCGTAAAGAAGATCAATGATCAACAGGGCACCTAATTGTCTGGACCTGCTTCCGGTCAAGGCCTGGTCCTTATCCCTTAGGGGGGATCTGAACTGCTTAAACCCTAACTCAAACTAGGATACAAACTATCTTTGTTTTACGGGCTTTCAAGGACCAGATGCGTGATACCCATGACCATTTAACACATAAATTGCTAAATCCGATAAACAGAAAGCGACAGATTAATAGCCCCATGTCCGAGCTAGAAGAATGGCAGATCTCCACCCGTGACAGTGTCATGACCTCAGGACATCTCCCCTCTTTCTCCCTGCATTCCAAAAGGGACACATCCTTTTACTACCTTCCAGAAAAAGCGCGCGGTTCTCCTGTTACAGACAAAGAAACAGAGAACTTACACAGACAATTCAAAAGACATTCGTATAAAAAGGGGGCAACCATATTCACAAATAATATGTTGGATGTCTTATATCTTGAGGTGTCAAAATGTAACCTTGCAACTTTAATCAGTGTTTTATTAACCTTTTAGTAGATAAGGTTATTATTAATGTGTGTAATATGTGAAGTTTAATCTTGAACGAATGGGCACGACAAATGCAGAATGTTGAAATGAAGTAAACTTTAATAGTATGTACAATA
>NW_015635536.1:137595-175716 GCF_001515625.1 Sinocyclocheilus rhinocerous
AGAAAATATTTGGCTCTCCAAGTACCACCATAATGACCAACATTAAAATACAGTAGCGTAGTAGGCCTAATTATTCAGCTACAGCTATGCACAGTTCAAAAATGAGGCAGTTTTATTCCTAATAAGAATATTTATTATTGTCGGCCACTTTAAACATTGTAAATACAGTTTTTTACGTACAGGTAAAAAAAAACTTAAACGATTAAATTAAAATGTACTGTACCTAAAAGTTAAATAAAAACTGTACTGTACTTAAATGTCAAGTAAAAAAATGCACAGTACTTGATAAAAAAAATTAACACGGGCATCATTTAGCCAGCTTGCAAACTTTTTAAAAGTGTTTTAAAGTGCCCCTATTATGGATTTTTGAAAATTACCTTTCATGCAGTGTGTAACACAGCTCTAAGTGAATGAAAACATCCTGCAAAGTTTTAAATTTCAAAGTGCACCGCAAGAAAGAGTTGACTCTGAATCATTGAAACGAGTCGTTTTTAAAACGAGTCCCAAGCAGTTTCATGTTGATGTCAACATGAAACATTAGCATATTGCCCACCCACTTGTTGTTCTTTTCGCGTTGGTCTGAATGAAAATGCAAAGCCATTCTTTGCCACTAGGTGTCACTTTTGGAGCGGTAAAAATAGCTGTTTCCCCGGTAACGCCGTACACAAAGCAGCACTGCTCTTACAAACACTGCTTTATCAGGCATTACAGGACAATCGGACCAATCACCTGTAAGGCCTCTGCGAATATCGCACAAATGAACGATTGAATCTCCGCATTCCACCGGAAAAACTAAGGACTCTCCTCCCCAGCTATCTACGGTCGTAAAGAAGATCAATGATCAACAGGGCACCTAATTGTCTGGACCTGCTTCCGGTCAAGGCCTGGTCCTTATCCCTTAGGGGGGATCTGAACTGCTTAAACCCTAACTCAAACTAGGATACAAACTATCTTTGTTTTACGGGCTTTCAGGGACCAGATGTGCAGTGTAACGTTGACCGGCTTCAGCATAAATAAACCAGCTAATAAACAACAGAACGAAGAACATGGTATCTGGAAATGTTCCAGCGACAGACTCGCCCAGACCCCATGACCGTTTAACACATAAATGTATAATCCCGTCAACAAAAGAGACAATTTTATAGCTCCATGTCCGAGCGAGAAGAATGGCAGACATACACTCGTGACATGGGCATGACCTCAGGACACCTCCCCTTTTCCCCCTGCATTCCAAAAAAAAGGGACGAATCCTTTTACTACTTCCTGTCACAGACAAAGAAACAGAACTTACACAGACAATTCATAAGACAATCATTTAAAATCATTTAAAGTATCGGAGCAATATACTCCCAAATAATATGCTTTCTGTTTGATGTGTTATTGAAACCATGATATCTTAATCTTTGCCTTATAACTTTTCCTTTTAGTTATTACGATTACTGTGTATGCAAAATACCTGTTGTTTGAGCTTGAATGAAAGCTTATTTTATGTGAGAAACTTTGGTATGAATGAGAAGTGAGAAGTATGTACAATACTCGCATTAGGAAACTTTATAAAAGTATCAACCAAATCTTCGCAAAGATTTTTCTCCACATAATAAATTGGAGCCTCTTGTTAATGTATGCACGCTCCGCCTTGCAAGAAGTCGATTGGAAGATCGCGCCGTGGGACGGACTTAGGCCGCGGATCAAAACCCCAATGCAAGACAGACTCCAGTGCTTGCTTGCTTGCCTCTTCGCTTTTTGCCGTGTTACAAGCACTCCAACTTGTGCTCACACGCTTACCATCAAAGCGACTGGTCATCTAAAACTCAAACACTTCAGTTGAAACTTCGTGATCGTCAGAGATCTTCAAAGAACTTAAAGTCTTGCAAACTTAGACTGTCTCAGAAGAACCGCCAGAGGCTCCTCTGCGTCATCAAGTAACCAACCAATCCAACGAGGGCTCTCCCAAAGGGACACCATCCTGACGTCATCTCAGTAACCAATAGCGAATCGTTTGAGAGTCGTTGAGCAAGTAAAGTAAAAATAAATGCATATTATAAGACAATGAAAGTGTTTTTTGACCTTGCATGCATGTCAACCTGTTGTTGGGGACTCCCAAAACCAAAATATGAACCTTTCATTACCCATAATAGGGGCACTTTAACATTAATTTATATTTAATTAAGTGATTCCTCTGCGTACCACTAGTGGTCGCGATTAATTGCATCCAAAATAAACGTTTTTGTTCATATAATATATGTGTGTGTACTGTGCATATTTATTATGTATATATAAATACAAACATATGCATGTATATATTTAAGAATAATATGTAATGTAATGTTTATATATAATATAAATTATATGAATATAAATATATACATGTAAATACATGTAAATATTTTCAAAATATATTCTGTATGTGTGTGTCTTTATATATACATAATAAATATACACAGTACACACATATATTGAGTAAACAAAAACTTTTATTTTGGATGCGATTAATCACGATTAATCGTTTGACAGCACTAGTGAAAATATATTATGTTTGATGATATATGATGCCTGATGTTTGGCTCTAAGCAATTATTTTATTTTATTTTATTTTGGAATGAAGAAATAAAATACTTGTCTGCAATAGATCAAATAAACTTACAGTCTCCAAGTAGACATTTATTTGTATTTTGTTTTATTTTATTGCATTGAATTATTTTATATTTCATATTTTATTTATTTATTTGTTTAGTTTAATAATATTTTTTTTGTTTAATAATAATGTGGTGTCCCATGATCATTTGTCTATAATTTCTTGGCCTACATGTATCAGCCTATTTTGCAATTCCAATAACATTAAACATTAAATTTATCAGCCAATACTAATATATCTTGTGTCACTAATCATAAGGTTTTGCTCAATCTTGTCATGCAACTCGAGTGCTGCTGTAAAATAAATTTAATTGTGTAAATTCTTCATCCCTGCTCATCAAATATTAATCTTTCTTTGTAGGCCCCTCACATTTCTCCAATTCGCCTAATTCTGTGCGACGACTGACTCCTCCCCCTCCTCGCTCCGCCTCCGACTCTGAAGTCCCTCTCACTGACTCCATGCCATTATCGCGCAGCTCTTTAACCCCGCCCTCTCCAGCGCTAGTGCGCTCCTCATTGGTCCAGAGCACCAGCTTCCTGGATTCTGTTCCTGTCACTCTCACGCTAGAGCCACGCGATTGGATGAGTTCAGAGGAAGGAGGGACAGTACTCAGTCCCAGAGTAAAATCAGAGGAGAAAGAACAGCCTCCTGCGCTGAGGGGGTATGAGGTGGAGCTGAAGAGGAAGCCAGGTGAAGGCTTTGGATTTGTTATCGCCTCTCAGGATGTAGAGAATGTCAAAGGTGAGTTTTTGTAATGCATCAACACCATGCAGTAACCTGTTGCTAAATATGCTACATATTCCCTGAGTTTTGTATTAAACATATAAGGTAGAATTAACTTAGTTTTTTAAAGTCCAGCCTGCAACGACCCCTTGATCTTTCTGAATAATTTCATGTGTCCTCTGTATATTAATAAAAATCTATGTCCATTTGTAATATTTGTCCAATACAGGAAAAAGAGCAAAACTGACATGAAACCAGATTTCATTCACCCCCAATGGAAAGCATGTTTAAAAAGTCTGAATCACTCCCCCATCCCCTATATAGTGCACTATGTGCTATTTGCCATATATAACATAATAAATGTGTGAACAAGCAACAGATTTAAAGGGATAGTTCACCCAAAAATGAAAAGTCTGTCATTAATTAACGACCCTCATGTCGTTCCAAACCTGCAAGATCTTCGTTCATCTTCGCAACAGAAATTAAGATATTTTTTATGAATTCCGAGAGCTTTCTGACCCTCTCATAGACAGCAAGGATTATGTACTTATGTACACGGATACATTGTTTACGTTCAGATCAAAGCGTAAACAACATAAACAATGTATCTGCGTACATATGTTGCATACATTGTTTACGTATGTGATACTCTCCAAAATGGCGCTATAGGGTGACGCGGAGGAGACGAATTGTTGAATAAAGTAGTTATTTTTGTTTTCTTTGAGCACAAAAAGTATTCTCATAGCTTCGTAAAATTACGGTTGAACCACTAATGTCACATGGATTATTTTAATGATGTCCTTGCTACGTTTCTGAGCCTTGATCATGTAAGGATCCTTGCTGTCTATGGGAGGGTCAGAGAGCTCTCAGATTTCATCAAAAATATCTTAATTTGTGTTCCGAAGATAAACGAAGGTCTTACAGGTTTGGAACGACATGAGGGTGCGTAATTAATGACAGAATTTTCATTTTTGGGTGAACTATCCCTTTAAGCCATGGTTTTAGTGTCTTTTATAGTGTAAGAGGTTGGAGGCTTCAGATCCTAGAAAGCTTTTGATTGGTCAGAAAATCTGATGAGAAGCTGAAGTGCAGAATGCTGTCATAAAAATTGTTGATCTGTATCGTCAGAAGTGAGAGACTGTAAGTTTTCAATGCTTAATGTTTTGGAGCACACTAGTTTACAGATATCTCATGACATTTTTTTACACTAAAAAATGCTGGGTTAAAAAGGGACAACCCCAGCTATTGGGTTGTTTTGACCCAGCGGTTTGGTTGTTTTATTTAACCCAGCATTTTTTAGAGTGTACAAAAAACAGAAACAAAAGTTTGATTTCATGGGGTCTTTAAAGTGGCTGTAGACTGTTATATGCATAATTGGGCTTATTCAGTGGCAGCTGTATTAGGTTGACTGACTGACAGTGAGACAGAGGCCTGCCAACAGTCAGGCCCGGATACATGCAGCCCTCCTTCCCCTCCCACTCTCCCCTACCTAAGCCCACAATGACCTCATTTTGCTCAGTGTTCCTTTGGTTTTTATTGAGGCCATGGCATCACTAAGAGCTTGAGCATCTAAAAAATTGCCTGTCCCCAATGTCACAGCTGTTTCCATGCATATCAATATCTCAGATGCTTCGATTCTGTATGACTTGATTTCATAATCTTTTTGGGAGTGTGTGCTGTCTTGATGTTTTACACACCCCTCAGAGTCTAAGTTACAATGAGAGTTAACATGAGATTATATATATGGAATAAATAAAAATTAATCTGGTATTATATTATTGTGCCATTAACATAGAAAGCCTATATTGTTTTGGCCTGAGCTGTGGCCTATTGGTT
This sequence comes from Sinocyclocheilus rhinocerous, assembly GCF_001515625.1. NCBI lineage: Eukaryota > Metazoa > Chordata > Actinopteri > Cypriniformes > Cyprinidae > Sinocyclocheilus > Sinocyclocheilus rhinocerous. The sequence goes on from NW_015635536.1 coordinate 142,790, forward strand.
GTGCGTACACATGTACTGTACATACATGGCTGGATGTTATAGGCTCAATCTGTCCATCTTGAGACTGTGATGTCTGATGAAACACTGGGTGTGTGTGTGTTTGTATGTACGGCTGTGCAGAGGAGCATGAAATACCATCAAAACATGCTGTATGATGACTGTAGAGCTATGTAAAAATCAGAAATGGTGTCGGTTTAAAAATGTCAAGGGAGACACTGGGAGACTGATAAAAAGAGAGAGAATTATGTCAGCAAGCAAAACACGAGTTACAAGATCAATGAATCAATAAGAGTGATTATACTAGTTGTACTGTACTGTATTGTACTGTAGCATTTCTTTGTTTTCTTTTTTTGTTTGTGTGTGTGTGTGTGTGTGTGTGTGTGTGTGCAATTTAATGCTTTTATGTCATTTTGAAGTTAGACCCAATCCATATTTACTTACATGGGAAAGTATGTGCAGTATTTTCCTTAAAAATTCACCTTTTGTGTTCCACAGAAGAAAAAAGTCATGAAGGTTTGAAATGACATAAGGATAAGGATAAATACTAACATAATTTAAATTTAATTTTTTTTAATACCCCTATTATTACATGAACTATTCTCACGGTGCACCAGTGCTGTCGTATGCACTGCGCTGATACAGCATTAATTTCAATCACTCAAACGCTTTTTTTATTGGCATGACCAGCATGCATCAGCAATGCCAAAGTCAGATTACACACTTATGTGCATGTAGGTCTCTCTCTCTCTCTCTCTCGCTGTCTTTCCCTGATCGGCACACCCCCCGTTCTGCAGTGGTCCATGGATTAAATCGTCCGTCTCATTCGCTCTCTTATCGCCCCTCCTCTTATCTCCATCTCTCTGTCTTTATTCCCTCCTTTTCTCTGCTTGTCCACCCCTCCCTCCCTCCCTCTCATTCACCGACTCCAGATGCCAAAGGAAAATGAACCCGTTACAGTAAGCTACTCGCTCGCACGGCGAGACAGAGGCTCGTTCTGTTTTGTTTTCATTTGCTTGTTTGTTTGTTTATGCCCTCCATTCGTTTTCTCATTATGACCCTTTCGCGTGATCGCTCTCACATGTGTTGGGATTTAAACGGAGTGTGATCCGGGACCGGGATCCTGCCTCCACACACACACACTAATACACACACACACATCAAGCCATGCTGGAGAGACTGCAGTCTGCCTTGAAAAGTGTGAAGGACTCTAAACGTAAATATGTATTTATTTTTCTTGAGTTTTCATCCCTTATTTCTTAAACTGATATCCAGCTTGCTGTCATATTTCTGTTAGGAGAATGTTAGTAGTGATGCAGATGTTTTTAATGGCAGAGATATTTAGTGCTTTACAGTATGTGATTATTATGAGATTTAATAGGTTCTATGGCCTGTTAATTTTAACTGTGATATCTGCAGTGTGTTTATGTATGTTTGGGTATAGATATGTGTTCATATGTTAAGGAATAATTTATACAGTTTATTAGGGGATAGAAAGATCATTCGCTCAGTATAAAAACAAGTAAAGTTATTGGAAATACCCCCACCATGACAGAAAAACAAAGTTTTGTGTATGTAAAAATCTGATCCTTATGTATAGAAACTAATTACTCAACAGCAATATATTTGTATGATTTTATGGTTGTTTTGTGACGTTTTTCTGTGTTTTTGACTTGCCAAAATTAGTTTGGTTGGCTTTTGCTGTCAGAAATTTGTTCTTGAGGCCCAAGGTGTGATTGAAACAGACAGCACTAGACCACAAAATACACACTTATGCACATATTATTGTGACAGTGGAAAAGCCCCCTGCGTTTTCTGCTCCCAGCTTCAGGTACTGCATTGTAGCTAAATCAATAGCACATCTGCAGAACATCTTCTGTTCATTAACTAGCAAGATAAGTGAGATCCTTGTCTCATTCATGCCAGTTCTTATTCATACATCTACTTCAGTTGTGACAAAGTAATATGTTTTAGACAATCATTGCAGTAACTGAATTCTGAGGCTTGTAATCTTTAATTATATTTTGCTATTATTGCCTCATAAGCGTTTGATGAGTAATGTATTTCTTTGACAGACTGCTTTTTTCCAATCGGTTACGGTTCCAAGTTTGCTGACTCTGTCAGAAATGTTTTGTGTATGTTTCTTACAGGTTATGCACATGTTCCTCATGTCATGAGTGATTAGATTTTTAGTGCTTTAGTGGTTGTTAAATGTGTATTGAATATCTTATTTCACTGAAATACATCAAACTATGTAGGTAATTTGAATTGCAAACAACATTTTATGTTGACTAATGTAGCAGTTATGCCAACATAAACATGTAGTTATCTACAACAGCATTGTTAGTCAGTTATTAACAGTTGTCAGTATTTCTACAGCCATAGCTTTTACATATATATTGTTAGATCCAGTCTTGGTGGTACTGGGAAAAATTGCTGCTGCAGTGCAACATGGGTTCATAATGAGCATCAGACACACTCTCTATGTCTTTCTCTTGTCCCTCTCAGTCTCTCTCTTGTATTTTAGTATGCAGCGCTGGTCTTCTGAAGTGAACGGTGTTACAGTGCCAGCCAGTGCATTTCAGCAGCTGTGGAGCACTTTTATTATTGAGATGAAGATGTACAAAGACTGCTACTATATTAGAAACTTCCATCGGTGTCACTTAAAGGCCACCCTGTTTGTATCACTGCACTCGTCTGTGTTTCAGACAGACTTGTCAGTCTGTGTAGTGGTTATTTTTCAGCGACACTTTCTGCAGGTCATATAGTTAGACAGTAGGTGGCGACAAGTGACTGTGTTTATGAGTGAATGAGTCACTAATTCATTCAGCTGATTTGTTTGAAAACACTGGTTTACTCAGGAACTAAATAAGTCACTGTTTTATGAGTCATTGAATCATTCACACAGTTGATTTTTTTTTCAAAAAGACTAGTTCACTCCAGAAGGAAACGCCACTACTGTGTCTTGCTTGGCAACTCAAGAGTTCATTTACTTTTGAATTTGTTTGGAACTGTTTAGGTTGGCGGAGCAAATCAAAGTAACTGCTAATATTGCATCTACATTGTGTTTAAAACATTGTGTCTACAGTTGCTCATTGTTAACTTTTTTGAAAATTGGTCTGAATATCAGCAAAGCTGTGATTACCTCATGTCCAATACCTACAGCCAAATCAAGCATTTGATTGACAGAAATCTGTATTGAGCAGAAAGATTCATCAATATTTTTGCTCCATTTTCCTGGAACGATCTAAATTGTGCATATGTATATCTGCTAAAAGTGAATTTTATCAATGGTTTGGAGTGTTTTAACATAAAGATGGCCTAACATGCATGGACTAAAAGTCAGGTCTCTTATGTGAATAAGAAGTATCTTGTGCTGTTCACATGGTTCAGCTTAACTCCATAACTTGCATGCCTGTATAAAGGTGGTCCAGTGTTTTCCAGGATATCAAGACTAATTGTATGTGCCTGTGTCTTAAATTGTGGCCCATTTGTCGGCATTAGTGTAGGAAAGCATATGCCGACAATACTTCAAACCTAATCTATGAGGATATATGATGTTATGCTTTATTTGTGTGCAAAACATTTGTTTACATTGTTATAATTTTTTATCAAAGCAGATCTCAACAGAGCATCATTCTTAAAGGGATAGTACACCCAAAATGAAAATTCTGTCACCATCATATTCTTTCAAACCTGTGTGTGTTTCTTTCTTCTGTTGAGCACAAAAGAGAAGATATTCTGAAGAATGTTGGTAACCAAATAGTTGTCTGTAGCCATTGACTTCCATAGTATGGAAAAAAAAAATACTATGGTCAGTGGTTACTAACATTCTTGTCTGATGAAGAGTCACATGGCTCGAAATATTACTTTTGGTGAGAACATTCTAATACTTCCTACTGGAGCTATAGAGTGTCTCCTTTTGCTTCCTTTTTGTTATCAATGTTCTTCAAAATATCTTATGTGTGTTTAAAAGAAGAAAGAAAATCATACAGGTTTGGAACAACTTGAGGGTGAGTAAATATGGAATACAAAATACAGTTTATTGTCTGGTAATGGTTATTTATAGTTGGTACATTTTCCCATTTCACTCGCCATTGGCATTAACATCAAAAGTACATTTTGGACTCTGACTGTAATGCAAGTTTGTTTATAGCTGAATGATTTTGTGCTTTGCATGCAGGTTGGGTTTTCTGGGTCTGATGGCCTATATAATGACTGACTCAATAGAACAGCTGCTTCAACTGAAAGAGTAGCAAAAGATGGGGGATGGAGGGATTGAAGAGAGAGGAAATGTAAAGAAATGAGTGAAAAAAGATAGGTGGCATGAGATAAAAGGAAGGAAAGTGAAGGGCAAGAGTGTGGGCAATAAGAAGGAGAGGCTAAACAGTTGAAAGATAAAAGTTTTAAGAGGTTAAAGAAGGTTGTTAATAATTCATGTACATTGTCTTAGCAACAGTGATTCAGAACAAATGTAAATGTGGTCTGCTCTTTATACACACTCACACACATACATCAGCTGTCTCATTCAGCACTCAAGTGTTTCCGGAGGCTGAATATGTATGAGTCACGCTGGATGCGGCATTGTGTGAAACTAATGATTTTCAGTGACAGACGTGATTACGACTGTCCTCCGCTCATTTTGTAACTCCACTCGTCTGTTTTTCTCAGCTTCACACCTTCTCATATTGAAAGGACTTTTATTCTTTGCTATTTATTAATTTAGTGGTTTGTCACATAACAGATCCAACAATAAACATGTTTTTTTCTGACCACAAAAATACATTTTAATTTAGAAATATATATTTTATGTGTCATAAAGTATATTTAATAAGCAGTTTACAAAAACTAAGGTATTACTAGATTTTATAATTAAAATGATAATTATTATAATTTTCAACCCATTGAACTGAAAATTCCATTCTTTGACCATAAAATAACACAGTTCATGATCTAAACAGATTTGAAAGAATAATTATTTAATAAAAAGTGACATGAGCAAATCAAGTTAATTTAAAATTTTCAATCATTGCCTTTTTCTTCCTGAACACATATATTGAATATTCTTAAAATTATGCATGAGAAATACGCACACGCACACACACAACTAATAATAATATTAATCATAATAATAATAATAATAATATAAACATATTAATTTATTTGTGAACAAGATATATACTGTTCAAAATTTGGGGTGGTAAGATTTTTTTTAAATATTAAAAAATAAGTTCTCTTATGTTCACCAAGACTGAATTTATTTGATAAAAAATACAGTAAAAACAGTAATATTGTGAAATATTATTACAATGTCAAATAACGGTTTTCTATTTTAATACATTTTAAAATTATGTTTATTTCTGTGACTGTCATTACTCCAGTCTTCAGTGTCACATGATTTTTCAGAATTTTAATAAGCTGATTTGGTGGTCTAGAAACATTTCTTATTGTTATCACTGTTAATAAGAGTTGTAATATTTTTTATGGAAACCATGATTTATTTGAAATCGAAATCTTTTGTAATGCCTTTACTGTCACTTTTGATCAATTTAATATCTCTTGATGGAAAAAAAGTAATATTTTTTATGAAAAATCTTCTGACCCCAAAATTTCAGAGAGTAGTGTACATATATTAGTAAATGAAAATAATTTCTAAAAAAAGAAGAAGCTCAAAACAGTTTTATTGCCAGTTAGAAGTATTTTGGGCTGGTAAATTTTCTTAGTTTAACGTGGCACACACATGTTGTAGAAGATTATGTATTTAACTATGGTTACACCTTAAACAGGTTTTAATTCATTACAGCACATGGAATTGGGTGCTTTCCATGTTTTTGTGCATTTTAGAAAAGTATTGTAATTTATTATAACTGGTTATATTCAAACATCTGATTGTAAGCTGTAATATGAATGCATTATACTGTATATAGGCTCTACATAAAGAGCTACTGCATCATTCTGATCCATAGTGACTTATTTTTATTAGAGGAACAGTCCCTCCAGAGGAATCAGGAGTAAGTGCTTTACTCACGGGCAGATTTGTGATGGGAACTCCAAGCTCTTTTCTCTTCTTATATTGTCCATTATGGGATTTGAGCCTTTGGGTTTACCAGCCTGGACATTTAACCTCTAAAATGCCTCCCTATCCCCAAAAAGCCAGATTTCATAAACATGAGCAACCATGATCACAATTAATCTACATATGATAACCCATATAATTAACGTATAAGTCTTAAAGGTACAGTCTTAAAGTTACACATTATAATGTGTAGAACGTGGATACTTAAAGGGGTCATATGATGCGATTTCAATTTTTCCTTTCTCTTTGGAGTGTTACAAGCTCTTCCAGACTGTTAATCAGGCAACATTAAAAGTCAAATGGTACTTGGATTGTCATTAACATTATGGTCTCAGTCAAATCGTGTTTTGAGTAAGAGCAGGATCTGTAATGCATAACACCTCCTAGGCAGATCTTACACTGGCATCAGCCCAGCCGAGTAATTGAATGTCATGTTAAACCAAGACGCTAATGCTAGCTCTTACAGAATGATATCCCCTCAGGCAGGGAGTATGGAGGGAAATCAAAAGGTTTAGCATGAATTTTTCCCTTTGAGCTAAACCGAGTCAGCATTAAACATCAATGAAGATTTCTGTTTCTCCACACACTGCTTACAGAGGTTCGTCCACAAGAAAAGAAAGAGAGATGTATGTGGGCATGTGAACATTTGTGTCTCCAACAATGTGTGCGTGAGTTTGTTTCTAAGTAGGTCGGCACTGTTCTCGTTAATGGCGCACACTAATGGAGACAGGCAGATTGACTTCAGGGACAAAAATGTGGACTCACAAGGTCATTTCCCTATAGTGTCTCCACGTGACTTTTGGATTATTATTGCTCTATGTGTTCACAGAACATTACCCCTTACTAACTGTTTAAAGAAACTTCAAGTTTAAACTCAACAGCTGGTTCAGTTTTAATGGAGACCACATTTTGCAAACTACAATGGTAACAAATGTAGATACATATGTTCAGATAGTCTCGGAAGGTTGGAAACACTTTTTAATTGGATTATTCAATACTGTTAAGCATCCCAGGATGCAGCTCATAAGGGTTGGTTGTTTGTATGTCCAGAGCTACACAAAAAACAAGTACTTAGAGAAAACTCAAATTTAAGTCTGTTTGTTCCTTTGTTGCTACATACCCATAGGCCTATTGGCATTTGTGTTGTTTCATTGTTGAAATTACAATGATAAAATGTAGAAATAGAAAAAAAATATTTTTGATTTTATTTTGTCTGATTTTTTGCTTGTGTTGGGTTGGATTGATTTTGTTTTGTTTTTTTTTGTTTTTTTGTCCCATATGCATTTGTGTGGTTTCATTGTTAAAATTACTATTACAAAGAAGTAGAAATAGAAAAAAAAAAAATAAGTTGATGTTTCTGTTTTTTGTTTTGTCTGGTTCTTATTTTGTTTGTGTTGGTTTTCTTTTGTTTCTTTTGTTTTGTTTTTTGTAAGCAGATAAAATCAAGGATCGTTTTTCCAAACATTCTCCTCTTTTTCATGCTGAACTGAAATCATCAGTATTTTCTAATGTACATCATAATGTACATAAACCATGTAAAATTCTTTAAGATTTCACTTGAAGCATGTCAGAGATTTAGAGCTTTGAAAACAGTATAATAACAGCCAACATACTTTTTAACAGCTTAAAACATAAAAACAGTTAATAGTTATCAGTATTGGTCAAATATTCATAGTATTTTTTTCAGTTCATATGAATTGGAAGCTAGTCAGATTTCTGGGAACCTTAATGAAGACATTTCAAGTAAACGGTTACAATGACATTTTAAAGTCTTTTTTTCTGCAGAATGTCTCATTTCTGTATTTCAGCTCCAGTTCAGATGTCTGTAATCTCTTATCTGTCTGTAATCCCTGACATCATATCAGCACCTTTAATGGACTGATGACTGTGATTTTAATGAATGTAAGGATTTGTGTTAAATCTGCATTGATATTCTGCCTGCGAGCTGCGTCACAGGTTTCTGTAGGTCACATTCAGTGAGAGGATCTGCATCAGCTACAGAATCTCTGATTCAGCCATGTATTAATGATAGATGCCTTTAAAAGCCACCCTGGAAAGAGTTTGACATTGAGCGAGAGAGAGAGAGAGAGTAACTTTTTTCCAGCCACTCTGATGAATAATTTCCCTCTATCTTTCTCTCGCAATTTTTCTCTCTGTCCCATTTGAATCCCTCCCACTTTACTCTTTCCACCCTCCATTCATCCATCATCTCTCCCGTTGCTCTCCAGAGGGAGAAATCTCCAAAGAGGTTTCTTTATCTGCTTTGCCTTAGATAATCCATCTTTATTCCTAACTGTGTGTGTTTTTGTGCAAGTATTTGGTAACTGTTCGCTGTGCGCTTAGGGGTTGTTTATTTAAAGGATTCAATGTGATTTTTCTGCGCTTTCTTTTTTCTTTTAGTCTGTCTCATATATACTCAGTGAAAGGACAGTGTACCTGAGATATAATTATTGACTGATAAAAACTACCAAGCAGTACCCTAGCAACACATTGCCAACCGCTCTTGCATTGCAACATAGTATTGCTGTGGCAAGTTTTGTACAATCAACACTCAGAATGTTAAATGAATGGCATTTATCGAAATCTCCAAAGAGGTTTCTTTATCTGCTTTGCCTTAGATAATCCATCTTTATTCCTAACTGTGTGTGTTTTTGTGCAAGTATTTGGTAACTGTTCGCTGTGCGCTTAGGGGTTGTTTATTTAAATTTTTCTTTTAGTCTGTCTCATATATACTCAGTGAAAGGACAGTGTGCCTGAGATATAATTATTGACTGATAAAAACTACCAAGCAGTACCCTAGCAACACATTGCCAACCGCTCTTGCATTGCAACATAGTATTGCTGTGGCAAGTTTTGTACAATCAACACTCAGAATGTTAAATGAATGGCATTTATCTCTCTTTGTTCTGCAGCAGCATCTCTGCTGCCTCACAGGTTTGTGACGGTACGCAGAGGCAGCCCGGCGGCATGCAGCGGTCAGATCAGGCCTGGAGATCGTCTGGAGGCCGTGGATGGGAGATCGGTGGTGAATTTACCTCACAGAGACCTGGCACAGATACTGAGGAGAGCTGGAAACACACTCCGCTTGACCATCGTGCCTCGCGCCAGTGCTCGTAAGTAGATTATTACATACACCTGAGCTGATCAGTTGTAATTTTTTTTTAAGAAATAGTATTATTTGTTTAAAAAATATATTCAATTCTATAAAAAGGAGCAATATAAAGCATTATAACAAAAACAACATTATAACTTAACTCAGGAACTCCGACTCAGGCAATCTTTTCTAATAGACAGCAAATTTTGTTTAGAAGAAGGTTGAAGGTTGGCAACACTTGACTTTTTTATTGGATGAGACGATCCAGATGATGGAGGGAAAAAAAGGCAACAAGTATTTAGCATAAATGTGAATTCCTTCAATCCTATCTATCTATCTATCTATCTATCTATCTATCTATCTATCTGTCTGTCTGTCTGTCTGTCTGTCATAATCCCCATACTTGCATTTGTGTAGTTTCATTGTTTATATAATGACTATTATAATAAAAAAATAGTAATAGAAAAAAATAAGCTAGTGTTATTTTTGTGTTTTGTTTGTCTGATTAGGCCAATGTTGAATACAATATAATTTCCCCAACATTCTCCTCTTTTGATAACTAAAGTTATCTATTTTTATCTATTTTTAATGTACATCATAATATTTCACTGGAAGCTTGTAAGCGATTTTAAGATTTTTAATAGCAGTCAGCATGCTGTTTAGTGGCATTAAATATAAAAAAAGATACATCAGTATATGGGCTGATCCTTTTTACTTGTTTAAAGAAATATTTTTTTTTACTTGTTTTTAAATGAGCCATAGACAACATTATAGCAAAAAGCATCCTAATATGCTTCTCTCATCAGATTCCTCAGAGCGAGCAGAAAATGACACTGATCATAAGAACAGGAAAGCTCACAGGTCAAAACCAAAGGTGAGCAATTAATTTACCCTTCAATATACGTAAGCTTTGTGGCAAAATAATGATAAAGAATAACTCTTTTCCTCTTTTCTTTTCTTTTTTCCCCTCTATGAAACACAAAGCAGGACGCCACGCGGTACTACAGTGTGGAACTGGAGAGGGGGCCCACTGGATTCGGCTTCAGTCTTAGAGGAGGGAGTGAATATAACATGGGCCTCTATGTGCTGGGACTGATGGAGGGAGGACCGGCCTCACGCAGCCACAAAATACAGGTGTACATGTGTGGCTTTGATCTAGATATACTTTTGGTGATAAACGTATACAAAAATGCCTGAAATAACACTTTTAGACAAGTGTAAAGGGACTAAATAATAAAAATGGAGGGTTTTTAGGTTAGGGTTTGTCTGTAGTAATTATAGTTAGCTCAAGAACAATAGAAGTCAAGAGGACGTCCTCTTATAGATATTAGCAGGTGTGTTAGAGGCTAAAAATGTTGCTTTTTTGGGACCTCAAGTGCTATACAGTCAGGGGCGCATTAATGCACGGGCTTCAAGGGGCTGAAGCCCAGGGGTCTACACTGGAAAGGGGGCCCACTGGCTGCAGGGAAATTATATTTTTTGAATAATTATTTATATGGGAGTTTGCAGCAGTGACAACAGCGTTCTGTAAACAAACTCACACACTCATTTTCAGTGACGCACTGGTTGTAGTAGCCTATATAGTGAATGGCTCAGTTTAGGTTCCCCCCACACAGTTTGTATAGTTGGTATGTTCCACGTGTTCCATCGATATACTGTAAGCGGAATGTACAATGCGTTCGCTAGTAAATAACCGCAGCACGAGAGTATGTTTATGTCAACACGCAGATTAACAGAAACACAACACTGCTGTGTGAATAGAAAACTGGACCGGACAACGTTCTGTAACGTCATACAGTGAGAGTTCAGTAACTTGCTTGGATGTAATCTGTGTGTTCGTGTAGTTTTTGATCTACTGATGATGAATAATTAATATTTTGTGTGATTTATGGTGTTTAAATCATACCTTAAATTCATACAAAGTTTTGATGGCATTTTCCTTTCATATTACCTCCGTATAATGCCCGTAATAACGTAGTGTTTACTTTATGTAACGGCTAAATAATTCTGCTGTTCCACAAGCGCCACCTTGTGGCAAAAAGTGAATTTGCATATTCGCTTATATTCACATTTTATGCAGAACAGTGTTGTGAATGTTAACTGGCATATTAACAAGACAAAAAACGAAATTTGACAAATAATTGTTAGGAAGCTTAAAAAAAGAAAAACAAAAGAGGTTTTCTGGGGTCGGGGGGCCTACTGTAATGCTGTAGCCCAGGGGCCTTTGGTTATCTTAAGGCGCCCCTGTATACAGTATAAATATTTTACCAGATTTTTATATTCTCTTCAGAAATAGTGAGTGATTCAAGCCTCACCTTCACATCTTTGAGATTTCTAAGCTATATTATCATAAACTACTGTTCAAAAGTTTGGGGTCTATAAGATTTTTTTAATGTTTGAAAGTGTTCTCACCAAGGCTGCATATTTGATAAAAAAAAAAAATACAGTAAAACAGTAATGTTGTTATAATTTTCAGCATCATTACTTCAGTGTCACATGATCCTTCAGAAATCATTCTAATATGCCGATTTGATCCTCAAGAAACATTTTTTTTATATCAATGTTTAAAACAGTTGTGCTGCTATTGATATAATATGATGTTTGTTCCCTGTAAAAATCATGTCAGTAAGACAGCTGTGGCTGATTTCTGTGGTAATTGTGTATGTTGCAGGTGAGTGATCAGTTGGTGGAGATCAATGGAGACGGTACAGCAGGAATGACTCACAGTCAGGCTGTGGAGCAGATCAGGACCGGAGGAAGCAGGATACACCTCGTGTTCAAAAGAGGAAATGGATACGTCCCTGACTACGGTAAGACAACAGGTCAGAGATCAGCTGAACATCACTTTATCATACATCATCTAAAACATGAGATGGTCATAATCGCATTGCTTCTAGGATCAGTTTGCTATAATGAATTCTATTATGGCTTATCAGATATCAAATAACATAATATGTTTATGTACAAGGCAATAAGCCATGTAAAGTTTTACGGAATAGTGGTTTAACCATGTGTCATTATGTGGCTTCTTTATTGCTTTTTCTTTGTAGATGTAGACTTGCATATAGAATGTGAACGAATTGAATGAATGGTGTGGTTAAAAGTGATTATATATTTATGGCTTCAAATGTGGCTCATCCAGTCAAATTGAGTCAGCTTTTAATATTTATAATGGTTGTTTTATCACTGCCGCTGTACAGATATTGAATATGTCATCAGTCTTTGGCTACTTATGAAAATGTATTTCTCTTGATCTATTAGCTTTCTAACAGCTGTTCTCTGCTTTCTTATTTGGACTTTTTCCTTTGATTTCATATCTTTGATATTCCTTATCCACTTTCATTAACATACTATTTTATGTTCACTTCTGCTAATTTGTTTTTGATTTTGGGTCATCTCATTTGGTTTGTCCTTCATCCTTATTTTTATCTCGTTGTTTTCTTTTGATTTCCGTCTTCTTTGATCTTCCATTGTCTTTATTTCCTATGAACCATTTTTTATCCTAACTTCCATGAGGGAAACCTTTTAACCTCTTCACCTCTCGTAACGCTTTATTTTCATTCTTTCGGCCTTCCCTCTTTCTCTTCCTCCTCCTTCTCCTCCTTTAGTGGAGCTCTCCAGTCTCTCTCTCTGTATGACCAACTCCAAGCTGGGCGAACCGTGTTTCTATGTGATTGGAACGACAGAAAATACGCGGTTGGTAGCTGTTCCTGTTAGTTCTTCATTTTACTGTTTCTCTACATCTCTCTCATATTTCTCTGTCGTCTAAATGTCTTTGACTGTGCTTGCTGGTCTCCCCTGTCGTATGTTGATAATACACCAAGAGTCACTGTGATGTCAACCTGTTTGTGATGCAGTAGAACAGGAGAGGTAATGGGTTAAAAAACAGCTGGTAATGTTTGTTGGTAATTCCAGATGTTGATAGATCAAAATAATTGTCATCGATTAAATGATTTGTTTAGAAAAAAATTAGTGTATATACTGTATATGGGACTGTCAACTGATTTAAAAATGTAATCAAATTAATGATATGATTATAAACCAACCAAATGAACATAATTAAGAGACATGTTATTTTGACAGACAATTAAATCATGCCAAACATGCTTTGCATTTTGAGGAGACGTCAGGCTTCAGTTGCTCCGATATGAGAGGAGAATTCCTTACAGAACAGAATGATGATAAGGGGACATGATTAAATGTGTTCATTTTATGATTACATTATATTATTTCTTTCAAAATGTCCATTCATTTTCAGTGCAGCTAGCTCCTTGATTAATGTGAGAAAACAAAATATGATGCAGAGATGTCTTTTGATGTCCCTCTCATTAGCATTTTTAATTGGTGCTTTCTATTTCATACCAGTTTATCTTAAATAATATCTTGGTAGTTTATCTTGGTAATTCAGTTCTGCCACAACTGAGACTGCAAATGGCTTCTCTATTGTTAATCATCTAATTTGGAACAATTAAAAATGAGTTTGTTCTTAATTATATTAATCAATTATATTAGTCATTTGCCTATTAAATTGTCCTGCTAAGATTCTGACTATTCCAAGGGTTTAGGAAGTGTTTAACTATATAAATATCAACAGTGTTAAACATACTTAAAATATGTTAACCTTGGTAGCCCTAATTATTTTATTTGCTTTTACTGTAATTGTAAACAGATTTAATTTTTTGTATGTTTGTATGTTTTTTTTTATTGTAGAGTATGAAATACTTTATTTCATATAATTAAGTGGTTCATTATTAGCATTTCAAACAGACACTTTTGCATTTCAAAGCTTCTTAGCTTTTAGTTTTAATGAGTTAGCCACAGCTTTAAATGTGAAGCACATGGCACATTCAGAATAACCTCAAAGTCCTCACTAAAGAGGGTGACAAAAGACCCGAGTGAAACACTTGAAGTACTTTGGAACATTGGTTGTGAATGGTTTTCAAAACTCTCTAAACCATAATTGACTTTCCATTTCACTTGAACTAGAGTTGCTGAAATATTTTCCCATATAAATCCTGTCTTGTTTTCTAAAATCTGTAACAAAAGCAGTGAGCTATTTGTAACAATGTTTGTGAATGTTTAAGAAATGTCATATGTATACATCGTTAAAAAAATAAATAAAATACAGCGAGTTACCAAGACAACAATTTTAATTTTCATTAAGTGTAACTTGATATAATAACTAAAATTAATACTGAAACAAAAGTTTATAAAAAATGGTATAGACATATTTTAAACAACAAAAACTATTAAAAATGACAAAAACACAACAACATTAATAAAACGTAAAAATTTCAATAAAACGAAAAATTTAAAACATTAGTAACTCTACTAGTATCTCAGTGATACTAAGGGGGCATGTACACAAGACTGTTTTCAACTTTTTTATGTGTTTTGGCTTTTCATTTACATGACAATGACAGGATCTGAAAAAACAAACTTTTGAAAACAGGGTTCAAAGTGCAAGTTTGACATCATATGTATTATGTGTTCAATCTATAGGTACAGAATGTGCGTAGTGTTTCTTTACAAAATTGACATCACCAACTACTGGCCTGGCATGAATAATACAGTGTTTTTAATCATATTTGGGAATCCATGTGAACAGAAATTGTTTTGACTATGTTGTCCTCTGTACTCTAAACTTTTCAAAAATGCAAAGTGAAGATGTTTCCATTTTTAGAACATTGTTGTTGTTTAAAAGTACCCTGAAATAACAATGGCCGCTATGAACTGTCATTGTATGAAAAATATCTATATGAAGATTCCTTAAAAATTCAGTTGTTTTCTATGGAAAAGCAAGTTTAGAATGTAATAATGTTGCATAATTGGGTGAGTAAATGATGGCTGTTCATTTTTGGATGAACTATCCCTTTAATATTCTCTCTTGTCTCTTAACCATCATCTGTCTCTAACGTTTCACTCTCAGACCGTGATCACGTCACAGCCGTCTCCTCCTCACCCCAGGCCCTGCAGTCGGGTTTGGCTACAGTGAGCCGTCGCCGAACTCAACAGGATGCCACATCCAGTGTTCAAAAACCAGGGAAGATCAACCGAGAGCGGAGAGAACAGAGGGAGAAGGGAAGTGACGGAGGAGACCGCGAGAGCCCTGACAGTCTCGAGGGCGGCAGTCAGGGCAGGGGGCGGAGGTCGAGAGACGAAAGGAGGAGACGAAGGCCACAGAGCTTGTCTAGAAACACAGGACATAGTGAGGAAAACGTGGAGGGAAGGGCTGAAAGAGTTGGGAAAGAGAAGGACAAAGGCAATGAGAGAAGAGAAGACAGGTCAAGACGGAGCAAGAGCGAGGAGAGGGTGAGACGGGTGGAGAGAAAGAGGGAAAAAGACGAAAGCAAGAACACACAAACTATCAATAACCAGAGACTTCCTGAGCCTAAACTGCAGTGGGAGGAAGACAACGAGGAGGACGAGTGGGAAAGAGAGACAGAACAAGAGTGGATGAGAGAGAGAGAAAGGCTGAAAGACAAAGAATGGGAGAGGGAGGAGAGAAAATCGCTTACTTCAGAGAGCGACAAGGAATGGGAAAGAGAAAAGGAGGCGAATAAGGAAGTGCTTGAGTGGGAGCTGAACAAAAAAACTGAACGAGGGATTCCAGACGAATTGAATGTAGAGCGACAAAGTGAAAACAGGGCAGAAATGAGTTTCCGTAATCGTCTGCCTTATTTGGGCGTCCGTGTGCTGCCTTCGGAAATTCAGCCCCGCCCACTTCAACCGTTATCTGGCCTTTCATTGGAGCAGCCAGTAGTAGGCTCTGAATTCAATCGAACCCCATTTGCTTTTCTTACATCTGCGCCGTCCGAATACGCAGAGTCCGAATCAGGAGCTAGTGTGTCTGAGTGTAGCATTTCTGCAGCCAGTATCTCTGGTCTCTCAATGTATCTGAATGAAAACCTTACCTTGAAAACCACACAAAGGGCCCCAGGGCCTCAACTTCCAGGCCCCTGGCTCAAACCCAGCCCACAGAGGCTCATTAGAGAGGTTGAGAAAGGTGGAGGAACAGAAACATGATTTATGTTGTAAAGGCAACAATCACTATTGCTTATACTTAGGTTTAAAGTCGCGGAAGTAGCGACAAACTTTCGTATTTGTGGCATATATCTGATTAAAATGGATTTTCGAAAAGAAAGAAATGTAGGACAGGGACTTGGTAAAATATGTTGGTAGTTGATTGGATGGAGGCAGATCTGAATATGAATTTGCAGCTGATTGTAAGAAAGGGGCGGAGCTTAAGTGGACGAAATCTAGTATACGTCACCAGTAGCAGCAATATTGACAATTAACCATTTTTTACCCGCAAAATTCCACCGAAATTTTGCTAATGTGACTGCGCCTAAAGAGTATGCTTTTTTTTACTTGGTCAGTAAGCAATTTACATAAATTTACATTTAGCAGGAACTTTTATCCAAGGTGACCTAAAAATGCCAAACAATATTCATAGTACACAGTGCCAAGTATGAAGTAGTTTAATGCAGAACCATCCAGAACATGCTTGGAAACACCATTGCAACCATCCACAGCAATGGAGCATCATGGTGGTGAGTTTTACACAGGGAAACATCACTTAGAGGACATTATTATATTTTTGTTTTTTCCTGCACATTTAAGCAGTTTTTGAACACTCCCACTCCAGCTTGCTCTCTCAAGTCTTTCTCTCTTCTTCTCTTCCACTTTGTCCTCCATAATGAAAGTCTGCAGTTATCAACACAACATCTTTTACTTTTGTGCCAGACTGTTTGTATAGTATGTCGACTTTGTATGCAACAAAACTATCATGTGAAGGGCCAAATATTCTCGTTATCTTTCATGCTAGCTTGAGTCCAGTTTTAACCTTTAGCACAGCCATTTTTCTCTTCAGTTCTGCTGTTTGAACTCTCTTTAATCTTATACAATGCTCCATAATACAAAATTTTGAGTGATAGTTTAGCCCAAGATTTAATGTTTGAAACATTAACTTTGAATAATTTGTGCAACATTATGAAATAAGTATTATCCAGATCTCTGCTAAACAGTTTTTGAAGGATGATTGCGTAAATTAGCATTCTTGTGAATGATGTGTGTACAGTTTGTAAACACTGTTAAGAGGAGATATATTTGTCACGCTCCCAAGAGTCCCCTGAAACCATTATGCTTTATTTTTATGCATTTGTTCATAAATTATTATATTCATTTTGTGCCCTCTGGGTCTCTGACATCTCAGGGAGCAGAAATATAAACTCTTAAGTTTTTGTTTTTTAGTACGCCCCCTATACACCCTCAAAGTGACCCTTACTGCTGCCTTGGTAGCGAAAGACTCCTCCTGTCTGCTGACCTTGGCATCTGTGACCTCAGAAATCTCAATTAAATTCAAATTAAATGTCACATGATTCATATTTTTAAAGGTTTTGCTTCTGACATGGTTGTATGCCATTTAAAGGGAATATAATATATTGACCCATAACACATTTCTTGCAGCAATCAAAGTATGATTAACACAAATACAAAGATTAACTCTCACTCCAACTTCTTCAAAGAGAAATTACAGTATATATGAATTTCAGATGAAGTATCTGTGAAAACTTTAAATGAGATTTAACTATGAAACATGAAGTGTAATTTATAGAAAGAACAAAGTAATACTTCATGAAATGGTTCTCGTACTGCTCTTGGCAGGTTTGACCTCGTCAACCAAAAAGGACAATGTTTGTACTGAAAATATAAACTGGAGTTTGCATTATTGAGTGGCGTTGTGCCAAGCCTGCAAAACCTCTTTAGTTTAATGCACCCAGGGTCTTTATCTTTATTGATGAAAGCTTGTTAGTAAACATGAGAGAGAGGTTGACTGTATTATGCTCTTGTTAACTGTAGCTTGTTAACTGTAGATATACTGATGATATTTTAGCATTTAACCTAAAAACTGTGCCTAATACTTATTTTCCTTGATTCATTTTTGGCTGATCATTAAGTTCCTAATCTGTCATCAAACCAAAACACCACCCAAAATGGTTCATTCTGTGTGTCATACTCTCTACCAGAATATACGCACTTATAAACTATGCATAAGATGTTGCCATTTTAACCCACAGCAGATAATCGGGACAGCAGTGTAATCTGTGCAGCCCCAGCAGGTCTGGGATCAGTTTGTTGAAGTCAGTCTGGTGTTGGTGGTCCACACATCTTTAAACATATCATAATATTCTTGAGCCAATGCCACACTAACAAGTTCAACACCTCTATATTTATTACATGTTCAGTCTGAAAGGTCCATTTTAGAGTCTCACATTGTCTTTATGTCCATACTAATGTCTATGGCCATATGTACCAATTGTAAATATAAATAAATATAAATATATTATAATTATATATACATATAATATGTTTCTATTATGATTATATTGTTATAATCCATTGTAACCCAAATGCAGGTAACAAATTATATAAGAGTTATAATAAAGATTAATGTATCTACCTGAGATCAGTTGTGGCCTGGAGTGCTTTTTCTTGCTTCCTTGCTTGTGTGTGTGTGTGTGTGTGTGTGTGTGCGCGCGCAGTGCTACTACATGCGGATGTAATTTCTGCCCTGAGCAGTAGATGACAGCAAAGCCTATTGAAAAGTACTTCATATCAAGAATATAGAAATAACAGAATGGTATTAACTCGACTTTAGTATTTGAGATTTTGTATTTGAGAACCAAAAACAACAACTGCTACTATTAATGCTGATAATGATAATAATTATTATTTTATTATGTATATTATGAATAAATAATAGAATATTAGATACTTATAGTTCGTTTTAATGTCAGTTTTGAAATCAAAATCATTTTTCAGTTAATACTGTAATAATACTCTAATACTGTACAATACTGATAATATGATTATGATCATATGAATGTACATGTACAATATGATTATTACAGTTCTGTTCATTATCAACAAAATTTGTTTTATGATTAGATTCTAAATGGTCTGTGAAAAGTGCAATTAACTAATTGCTGCATGTTGGCATCACTTTGTACTTAAACTGAAGGTAACAGAAAATTACGTTTTTAATTTTAGAGGTTTATAATCTTTTACATTCCACATTTCCCAGAACACCATTACAATTATTTATTTATTTTGTATTATTAATTCCTGCTGGAAAATCCAGTTTAAGATTTGTTTTAGCTGGTCTAAGCTGGTAGACCATGTGGAGAAACTGTTTTTCTCAACAGTTTCTCCTGAGAAACTGTTAGCTGAACCAACTAATGACTATCTTAGACCAGTTAGAAACCAGCTATGAAAAAAAAACAGCTGCCAGTTTTCCAACAATTGATTTTGTGAAATTGAAAATAACGTAAAATCACTTTCCTAATATTAATTTGACAATAACCGTTGTAACTGTGGTGTTTTGGCAGAGATGTTGTAACCATGGTAATTTTTGTAAGGCTACTGAAATCATTTGCATATGTAATATGTTTGTGTGATTCGAGCTTCATGTGTTGAAATCTCGCTCTCGTGTACTGATCTTGCGTGGGTTGACTGAGTGGCGAGCGCAGGAAAGACTAGTTTAACGCTTCTCTGGCCGCCAGTGAGTGTCTGTCTATCGGATCTGTCCGGTGAAAACCGCGCTCACGAACCTGAGCCGCCGCGAGATCCTCTCCAAACCTTCAGCACGCCTCCAGCGACCAGCCGCCGCTCATTTCGGGAAATACAGAAGAGCGCCAACTTTACAGCAGGTGCTCCAGCTCTTAGATTTACGCCTGGGAAAAGTCTGTTGTATGAGAGAAAAGACAAATGCCGTCTTAAGCGACGTTGTTATTCAAACTCGACTGACGTCGAGATTAAAACAAACAAACAGACGAGCAAATTGTACGAAGAAATCGGAGAGCTCGAGATAAACTGAACGCTACCCATGAAAATGGGTTGAAGAAAAGAAAACACCGATGAAGAGAGGTGTAAGTGGGATTTTTTAATCATGTGGAGCCATATTTTTACATTTTATTTTGAATATATAAATTACTGACACTATATTGAAGAAGAAGAGAAGCGCGCTCAGCGCGTGCAAATGTGTCATAGACTTTTAATGTTTAAATCGCAAATGGCTCTTCTGCTGCCTGTATGAAGGCAGTTTGGACATTACATTTGTGGTTCAGTTTTACGAAATGTAACTTTTCTGTTGATGAAGAAAGCTCTTTCTTCACGTTATTTTTACAGTATGTTGTCTATCTCAAGCTATACAGATCTTAGTGGATTTCAGGGATTAGATGTATATCTTTTTGCTGCTCTTCCCCATTTTCCACTGTGCTACCTCAGCATGTAATCAGCGTGCAATCCATGACTGGTTTGTGGAAGCAGTGATCTGTAGATGTTATTTCTGACTGTAATATAGGCATTTATTTACTTATTCACTTATGGTTTCATGTCGTCACATGGAAAAGCTATAAACCGATGCCCAGAACTGTCCATGTCTTTTTTTCTTTATACATCATCTTTCTTCACTAACTTGTTGAAGTACAATCACTGCAGCTGGGAGGATGCAAATTATTGACCTTTAAACTCCTTTACTGAGAGCTGCAGTTACCACCTATACTTTTTTAAGGATTCATGGATGAACATTAAGATGCAGTAGATGCATATAACATTGGTGCTTTAAATGTTCTTTGCTGGTGTTTTTCAGTTGTTGAGACTCAAGTTGCAATATATAGGTTAAAAGACATTTCCATCAAGTTTCTACCTTCAGGCTCCTTTGTTTTATCTCCCCCCCACTGAACTTATCAGGTGGGGGGGGGGGGAGGGGTAAGGCCCAAACCATGGAGTCCAACCCAGACAGCCCGAGTCGGGCTGTGGAGTATCTTCTGGAGCTCAATAACATCATCGAGAACCAGGCCAAACTTCTAGACACGCAGCGTAAACGCATCGAGGAGCTCGAAACGCAGCTAGACCGGGTCAACCAGGAGAACCAGGACCTGCGGCAGAACCGAAACCCGGGGACCGAGAACTCGACGCAGAACCACAACTACAACCAGAGCTCTAAGCCCAGCCAGCCATCGTCACTACCAAACCACAATGCTGGAGGTGTCCATCAGAATAGCAGCAGTAATACACCCTCATCTACGGTGCCTGGTCCAGCTCGACGGACTCACACCAGACTGACCCGAGGCCTGTCATGTGGGTCAGCCCCTGTGGAGAAAGAGAGAGGCCGACTGGAGCGAAATGACAGCTCTGGGATCAACAACACCTCGACTCTACGGAAACAGTAAGTGCCTCATTCCCTTAGTTAAACCTCGTCAGCGTGGATCCAGGTTATTGGATGTTCGGGGCGGGCCTTTTGTGCAATATATGGTATTTGTGCTGTATTTGTTGTGTGAGGAGCGGTTTAGGTTGAATGTTGATATGAAGTACCAAGCCTGGTCAACAAAAAAGTGTGTGACAGAGATGACAGCTGAAGACTCACAAAGTGATTTTGAGAATTTCTGAGACTTTTTTTAAACTTGAAACTTGACTTGGATTCCAGCAATTATATATATATATATATATTATTTGATATAATATTGAAATCTACAATCTTTTTTTCAATGAGTATTATATTATATAATATAGTATATCATAAGGTTACCTCAGTTGCCTGTTTATTTACTATGGGGGACCTTTTAGAGACATTTTATATTAAAGACATTTTTATATTAAACAGACACTTACAAAAAGAAAAACATGCCTAAAATTGTTCAGTGTTTTTATTGCTTGTAAATAATAATAATAATAATAAATAAATTGTATTAATAATAATAAATGAATATAAATAGTAATAATAAAGTAGTAGGCTAGTAGTAGTATTATCATTATTGTTAATATTGTTGTTGTTGTTATTATTATAATGCATAATATTAAAGTGCACAGTAATTTAAAAGGATTTAAAAACGTATCCTGAAACAGAAAAATAATTAGACTTAGGGCCAGATTTACTAACAGCTTTTGCCAGCGCAAACCATCTTTTGCAGTTAAAATAGTACTGTCAGGATTTACTAAAGATGCACATTGAAGAATTAGCGCTGAAAAGGTGTGGACACGGTTATTTTTGCGCCTGACCTTATTGAATATGCATTTGTAGAAGTTTCCCTTTCAGACGCAAAATGTATTTGAGGAGAGTGTTAAAATGAATCACGCAGTGCAATTTACTAACAGCTGCACACGTCAAATTACTGGTATTTGCGCCATTATTTAATGCCCAAAAAAAGCATGTCTTAAAGCATGCGGTAATTTGCTCTGCTCTTAGTAGATTGTGCTGGTCAGTATGGAAATGATCTGGCTGCGTCTGTGTTCTTTAATGTGCGCATTGTTAGTAAATCACACGCAGAATTTCCCCTCCCATCGGCGCTTTTATGGAATTGCGTTCTAACACTAATTTGCCCTGTTTAGTAAATCTGGCCCTAGTGATAAACTTGACACTTGTTAATTTGAGACTTGGATTCAATGTCAGAAGAACGCATTTCTTATATTTTTGATCGGTTTGGGGTTTATTTTGGCTGTATGGGTGCAGTTTGAATAGCACATTGTAAAACACTTCTTATAGAGATGAGACCTACATTTTTGTGTGAAGGAAGATGCTCTGTGTATGCTATGTGTTTGGCAAATCCCAAACTGTGTTTGGGTCTTTGGAATTCAATTGAAATACCCACTTCTCTCATTATTTTGTTTGCCTATTTTCTTCAAGCTTTATGTTTACTTGTTTTTTCGTTTCTAAATAAGCAAACACACGGAGTTTGTTGTTGGTGGGTGAAAGGTTAACTATTCTGCAGATGTTTTTGCTGCATCCTTGGGTGATCCAGGCGTCAACAAAAGCAGCAGCTACAGAGCGTCAGACTCAGCGTGTTTCTTCCTCTCTGCCTCATTGAGCTCAACCCGCTACCCAACTCATATAATTATGTTTGCTTGCTCATCGCTGGCAGCTGCACAACCCCTTTATTCTGTACTCAAGTGTCTCAGATCTGTTCATCTTCTGCCTCGTTCATCCTTGCTTGTCTGAAATTATTGACTAGAACAATCCATCACTCTCCTTTCACAATGTTGAATCATCGTGTTCAGAAAAGCCAAAATAAAACTAAAATAAACCAGGCTGATTGGGGGAACACAGGTTTAGTGTTTCTCACAAGCATTCAGTGTGATGTTCAAAGTTCAGATTTGGCACTTTAATTCACATCAAATGCAGTTTCTAAGCATTTCTATAGGGTTGCAGATGCCCTTGAACACTGAAAAGAAAGTTTTTTTTTTCCCAGCAAGAATTTCCCAGCTCACTCATATCTACCTTTTGGCATAGGGGAATGCATGGCATAAGATGAAACACCAGAATTGATTGACGGTCTAACTCATTTTGCTGAAAATTAAATTTTGAACAGTTTGTGTGTAACGGACGGAACACAGGAAGCGTGCGGATCCATCTGCAAGGCTTTATTAATTGAGACGTGGTCAAAAACAGGCATAGGTCAGACAATGGCAAACAGCTCTAAGCTCAGATCGTAGAGGTTGATTAAGGCCATCACAAAAACTATCAAAAGACAGTCCGGCAAATCTGAACAGTGCGTGATTGCTAAAAATTCTCTAATATAGTTCTGTGTCTGTTTACAAAAAAACAATTCACTGATTCATTTGTTTCATAACTCAAAATCATTCCCAGAAGTCCCTAAGTGGCTTTACACTTTTCTTTTAATTTTTTATAGAAAAACACATTTAAAGTTATAAAACTGGTGTTTTTCCCTGATGTTTTTTGTGTTTTTATGGCTCCACCCCATTAAACAAAGTAATCCCCTACAAATTGTTCATACCCTTTCAATTCAGTAAAAAAAAAAACTGTTTTTACTCAGAAATGATTAGTAAATTTCACAATTAATTGCAAAGAAACAGCTAGTATCATTGAATTAAACATAACTTTTTAAAGTACAAACACTAAAATAGTAATAATCTTTACCTTAATCAATCTTAATCAGTAATCTTTGATACAAATATTATTGTATTTTGTAGGATTTACATTCAAACTATTTTTACTCAGAAATTACCTAATACATTTCACAAATAATTATATTCCTAAGAAACGACAAGTAACACATGAAATAAAATGTGAAATATTTAAGAAGAAAGACTAAAATAGTATTTTCTTGTAATGTAATATCTGTTACTGAAGTTGTTATTACAACTTGGCAAGATCTTTTTACAGTGCAAAGGATTAATTTCACAAACCAGAAGTGAATGCTAATGCTTGATGGGTTGTAATAAATGTAATCAGCACTTATTATTTGGTGGATTTCTAAACTTTCAACACTTTTAACACATTTCATGTGTTAATTTAAAATCAGTATAGGCATACCTGTATTTATTCCATTTTTTTGAAAACCAAGAAGCATTTGTTAGCAGATTCTCAGTTGGAGAATTCATTTGTTTGGTCTTACAGGCAAATGGTAATCATTGACTGGCTTCCCTCTCTCTCTCTCTCTCTCTCTCTGCATCCTCCTCCTCCTCTTCGCCTCCTCCCATGGGGCCGTTAGTCATTAGTAAGGAACACATATCAGTTATTTATGTGGGTGTAAGACTGTGCTGATTGGCTGGGCAGTTTGTTCCAGTACTACAGAGATCATAGCGGAGGCAGCAAATGAAACGCTTCCATTTTTGTCTAGATTTATTTGAGATCCTCTAATTAGCTCCTTCACTATGATTTTAATTATGCTTGTGCTCCAGCGTTTAGCACAATGACCTCAGATTTATGACCTCATTGGCACTTTCAAACCTGTTATAATGGCCGTGCCGACTAAAGGTTTCCTTAATTTTAGGATGGTACTGCACAATATTGTAAAAACAGATACAGATAAATATGTAACGTCTTTTTGTATCTAGATTTTAGTAGGTTATCAACATGTGTTTAGAAAGTATCACCAAGAGCAATTTTAGGGTTGATAGGAAGCTGTTATGGTAACACTTTATTTTAAGGATCAATTCTCACTATATTTGCTTATTAACATGCATATTACTACTAGCATATTTATTAGTACTATTAGTAGCTGTTTATTAGTACTTACAAAACACATATTAATTCCTTTTAAATATTGCTTTATTTTTATTTCAGTTTTAGTTTTAATTTTAATAATTTTGGTACTTTGGTTCAAAACATGTCATAATTTGCTCACTCTCATGTCTGCATGTCTATCCCTTTTTTTGGAACATAACAGGAGAAATTTTAAAGAATTGTACTGGTGACTCTTTTTTATACAGCTATAATGAACTTTGAGAATTTAAGCTTCACAAAGAATGAAGAAAAGCATACAATATCATAAAATAATCAAAAGTGGTCCATTTGACTGGTGCATTATTTTCCAAGTCTTCTAAAGATAGCTTTTTGTGACAAACAGAATGACATTTAAGCAATTTATTCACATAATCATCCCCTTCAGTGTGCTGTTAACTCCTGCGCCCTGTTCCTGAAATATGGTGCACTAGTCAAACCAAGATCTACTTTAACACATAAGCTTTTTTTTTTTTTAGCTTGACAGCCTCAGTTTTTGTTCACTTTCATTTAAAAAAGAAACAGTTTTTCCCCTCCCCATAAGAGTGTCATACAGTTTTGAAGGGTGAGAAAATGATGACATACTATTCATTTTTAGGTGAATTGTCTTTTTAATGCATTTTTCCTCAACTCCAGTCTATTGAGTTATTTTTAAGAGCACTTTTCCACCATTAAGGAGTCTTCATTTTCTTTCCCAAAGCATGAAGCATGTTATTCCTGACATCATTCTGCTCTCTGAATCTTGTCTCATCCCCTTTTCACACTCATCTCTCACAATCCCAGCATCCTCTTTTCACTGCTTCTGGTCAGAGATCATTCTTTATTCATATCTTCTCTCCACTTTTTCCCCTTCCGTGCTCTTTCTCCCTCACTCTCTTTCTTTTGATTCGGTTTCTTCATTTTTGAGTTATGAGCTTTTTTTTAAACTCTTCTCTCCTCATGTTTTTAGGTGTCTCTCTCTCTTTTCATGTGTGCCGCCCTCTCCACCCTCTCTGTGGCCAACAGATGGAGAATCAGTGTGTGTGTTCCACCGTTTCTCTTTTAGAGTCGAACATGCTGAGAGAAGGTCTTTCTCTCTCACTCTCCGCACTCCTCCATTTTAGCGCGCTCATCTCCATGTAGTCTTACAGTAAATGCTGTATTTGATCATCTCTCCATCTTTCCGTTGTCATCTGACTCTCTCTATATCTGCATTAGGTCAGGGTTGTCCAGCAGGTGTTAATTATTGACCCATGTTGTGCTTTTGGAGTGCTTCTGATGGCTCAGACTGTGTGCCAGCCGTCTGAACCTCTCTGCTACAGCTGACCTCTGCTGTTTGTGTCCTTTGGAATAGATTTGAGCATTTGCAGTTTGACAACATGAAAATAAATTTGACCCTTTTTACTCTTGTTGTAGATTATTCATCATCTTTGTTTTCATAATTATTTATCAACTTTCTCAACCTTTGAAATGGCGTTTCTGCTGGCATAAACAACAAGAGGGGAAAAGTAATGTGATCTAATGATATCATTAGGAATCGGTCACAACGGTTGACTAGTCTTTAAATGTGTCGCCTTTAAAGCATTGCTGCTACAGCCACACACACTCAGAATACATTTTCATTTGACTGTCCATGTTCAGTACTAGCAGGCTGATCCATATTCAGTGAATATGATGAGAAATCTACCTCTATATGTGTGTGGTTTTAATACTTTATCTGATTCCTGAGCTTTTCCCCTTAAAATGCTTGTGCTGTAGAGTTCACTTTTTCAGGGGCCTTGCTTCCGGAAGTATTTCCCATTCATGTCTCCTATAGGTATTTAAAAAAAGTCAAAGAGTTAAAGAGGTATAAGGTGAATCAAACATTACAAATTCTAATTTGAAGCAAAAATGTATTTGAAAGTCAGAGAGAAGCATAAAAGTGCAAGACTATGTACTTAACGACTTATAGGAAGGAAAGAACCACAAACCATTGCGAATGAGTACAAGCATTGAGAATGAGAATCAAAATAAATATGACGGATAAATATACAACTATTTAAAGATGTTGATTAGGTTTATAGAAATAGCAGATTTTATGTTTATTGCAAAATATACATGTACACACAAACATATGAGTAGTTTGAGAGCGTAGGAAGATTCTGTTACGTCATTTGCTGTGTTTCGTGGGAGTGGGCAGGGAATTCTGTTGCAATGATGCATATACCATTGACTAACTTCCTCTGAGCTGAAAGTAGGCCTGTCGCAATAATCAGTATTGCGCAATATATGTACATGACCTCAATAATTTTCGGTGACGCAATATATCACCCATTATATTTACTTAAATTAATGTCACCATGTTTTTTACATTCCACTTGCGCCCGTGGCTTTTGCAGCTTCTCATACATAACATGGTGTAGTCATGAGGTGCTAGTTCAAATTTAGAGCACTTTTCCACCATTAAGGAGTCTTCATTTTCTTTCCCAAAGCATGAAGCATGTTATTCCTGACATCATTCTGCTCTCTGAATCTTGTCTCATCCCCTTTTCACACTCATCTCTCACAATCCCAGCATCCTCTTTTCACTGCTTCTGGTCAGAGATCATTCTTTATTCATATCTTCTCTCCACTTTTTCCCCTTCCGTGCTCTTTCTCCCTCACTCTCTTTCTTTTGATTCGGTTTCTTCATTTTTGAGTTATGAGCTTTTTTTTAAACTCTTCTCTCCTCATGTTTTTAGGTGTCTCTCTCTCTTTTCATGTGTGCCGCCCTCTCCACCCTCTCTGTGGCCAACAGATGGAGAATCAGTGTGTGTGTTCCACCGTTTCTCTTTTAGAGTCGAACATGCTGAGAAAAGGTCTTTCTCTCTCACTCTCCGCGCTCCTCCATTTTAGCTCGCTCATCTCCATGTAGTCTTACAGTAAATGCTGTATTTGATCATCTCTCCATCTTTCCGTTGTCATCTGACTCTCTCTATATCTGCATTAGGTCAGGGTTGTCCAGCAGGTGTTAATTATTGACCCATGTTGTGCTTTTGGAGTGCTTCTGATGGCTCAGACTGTGTGCCAGCCGTCTGAACCTCTCTGCTACAGCTGACCTCTGCTGTTTGTGTCCTTTGGAATAGATTTGAGCATTTGCAGTTTGACAACATGAAAATAAATTTGACCCTTTTTACTCTTGTTGTAGATTATTCATCATCTTTGTTTTCATAATTATTTATCAACTTTCTCAACCTTTGAAATGGCGTTTCTGCTGGCATAAACAACAAGAGGGGAAAAGTAATGTGATCTAATGATATCATTAGGAATCGGTCACAACGGTTGACTAGTCTTTAAATGTGTCGCCTTTAAAGCATTGCTGCTACAGCCACACACACTCAGAATACATTTTCATTTGACTGTCCATGTTCAGTACTAGCAGGCTGATCCATATTCAGTGAATATGATGAGAAATCTACCTCTATATGTGTGTGGTTTTAATACTTTATCTGATTCCTGAGCTTTTCCCCTTAAAATGCTTGTGCTGTAGAGTTCACTTTTTCAGGGGCCTTGCTTCCGGAAGTATTTCCCATTCATGTCTCCTATAGGTATTTAAAAAAAGTCAAAGAGTTAAAGAGGTATAAGGTGAATCAAACATTACAAATTCTAATTTGAAGCAAAAATGTATTTGAAAGTCAGAGAGAAGCATAAAAGTGCAAGACTATGTACTTAACGACTTATAGGAAGGAAAGAACCACAAACCATTGCGAATGAGTACAAGCATTGAGAATGAGAATCAAAATAAATATGACGGATAAATATACAACTATTTAAAGATGTTGATTAGGTTTATAGAAATAGCAGATTTTATGTTTATTGCAAAATATACATGTACACACAAACATATGAGTAGTTTGAGAGCGTAGGAAGATTCTGTTACGTCATTTGCTGTGTTTCGTGGGAGTGGGCAGGGAATTCTGTTGCAATGATGCATATACCATTGACTAACTTCCTCTGAGCTGAAAGTAGGCCTGTCGCAATAATCAGTATTGCGCAATATATGTACATGACCTCAATAATTTTCGGTGACGCAATATATCACCCATTATATTTACTTAAATTAATGTCACCATGTTTTTTACATTCCACTTGCGCCCGTGGCTTTTGCAGCTTCTCATACATAACATGGTGTAGTCATGAGGTGCTAGTTCAAATTTAAAAAAATTATTCTACTAAAAAAGTTTCATTTGCAGATATGGCCTTGTTTAGGGATCTGTGCCTTTGTGTATACGGAAGTCTGACTGCTAAGTAGTGATTGTGTTTTTCAGCAATAGTGTGCACAATTAATTTTCAGAGAAAAGAAGGTCAGGGAAAAATCTGTTGATGGAAAAATCTCCATACGAGTTCTTTGTGCATTTTTCTTTTTTTGTACTTTGCACATTTTGTTATAAAATGTTTATTTACTATTTATTCAAGTTTTTTAAGGCTCAACTGAACTCAACTGTTGCTCTCTGTTGTATTGAATGCACCGTTGTTGTTTTTTTCAGAATTGAGGTAATCAAACTAGGTCCACCGGAGTGTCATGGTTTCTTTTCATTTTCTTTGTATTTGGGGCTTCCCCTCCTCATGCTGGCTTCCATTCAGGTGTCTGAATGTGTCGAATTTGCATGTACAATGTTAGGTTCCACTTTATATTAGATTGCTTTAACTACTAAATATGAATTGTTTAGTACAATTTGTGCTCATTTAGAACTTTTACTGCTATAAAGGTGGAATACAGGTAAGGTTATGAGCAGGTTTCCTGGTATGGTTATGTTTAACAGTGGGTTACGGGGTAGAGGGAGGGTCAGCACTGTAATTATAGATGTAATTACAGAAATGAAAGATAAAATAACATGCAGTTTAAAAAAAAAATATTAGTTTGATGTAAAAATGTGTATGTACATAAGTATATAAGTGCATTGTATCAAATGATTAATTTAAATATTATCCTGGTAACACTTTATTTTAAGGTGTCCTTGTTACAAGTTACATGTACGTACTATAGTAATAACAATAAATTATGCATAATTGCATGCAAGTAACCCTAAGCCAAACCCTAATCCTAACCCTAATCATATAGTAAGTACATGTAGTTAATTAATACTCAGTACTTAAATGTATAATTACACTGTAACAAGGACACCTTAAAATAAAGTGTAATCATTATTTTATACAGTATATAATAATTTTATAGTAAAGATATGTGGGTCCCAGTGTTAAACATGTCTGTAATCATGTATAATCACGTGTCTCCATTGCAAGTGTCTTACGCTGGGTATTGCTTTGACCTCCACCTAAAAAATTGTACAGGATTACAAAAAAAAAAAAAGAAACAAAAAAAGAACATAAGTATTTAAAATAGTAAAGTACGGTAAATACAATTACATGTAATTATAGTTCAAGTACATTTCAAACATTTCTTTTTGCTTTGCATGTTTATTACTTTTTACTTGTGTGAAAATCACTAATTTATGTGCAGAGCTGGACCTGCCAGTTCAAAGCCAGACATTGCATAAATAATGGAAATCATCACTAAATCATTGGCTGCTCTTTAAAAGGTTAACTGCAAACAGGGTCAGGGTCATGTTGAAGTTGTTTGAACTTTAAGAGCCATGTTAACGCATGTTAAAGCATGCAGTGTGACACTCTGGGTGACGCTTCACTGCATGTAGTTCAGTGCACTGGGAAATGTTGATATGAGGGCCTTTACACAACTCAAATTTGCTATTGGAAACAGAAGGAGAGCTTCAAGTTGCAGCAAATCTAGTCATTAGTGTTAATTTATTAAGATCATGTTTTAGTGTTATTTAATTAATTTGTTTAAATATAGCTTCTGAGTCACATGATCACACATTAAATTGATTCTCTAAACAGAGAGGACCATGTTTTATGCCTATCACAGTGCTTCAGGTGTATAAATAGCTGATTATCTCACGTTTACTGCCAGTTCTTAATGCCAGCTTCCTATTCAGTCCAACCTCCCAACGCCTGTTCATTATTCAGCAACAAACCACCTTGATGAGCGACAGTGTGAACTACCATGGATTGCAGTGCTAAGCCAATCATAACAGAGATTATTTAAATAGAGAGTTACACTTTATTTTAATTTCCTTGTGTGTTATACATTTAGGTTTTGAGTAATATTACATGCATTTGCTATAAGGTTAGCAATAGCATTAGGTAATGGTTCTAGGGTTAGTTGCATGCTATTATTTATAATTTACTGTTAATACTATATTAATGTGCAATAAGGGCACTGTCAAATAAAGTTTATCCACTTAGAGTAATATTGTTGCAGAAGTAAAAGCAGTTTTAGTTCTGAGGATCAGATGGTGGAAAATGGACAAAACTATATGACTAAAAAACAATGTTTTGGTGCAAGAAACCATGACTGCGTGTAATTTGTGATCATCCCATAATGCGGCATATGGAGCATTTCTGTTTGACATTTTGAATGCATTATATTTACTCTCAGGGAGGGTTTCGCACCACAGGTAACTCATCACAGCTGGTGTGGATATTTAGTTTTACTCTGCATTTAAGCTAACATTATTTCATTTAATACCACATGAACACTAGCTCGAATGATTATCACCTTTTTTCTCTTGAACATGTGCTATTAATGGCAACCAATTTTCATTTCACATTTATATTGTACTGTGTAATTCAGCTTGATTCTGCATATGGGTAGTTATAATGTGTCCATGGACTTTATTTTTAAATGCATTTATCTTGTGTCTTGTCACAGTGTCTTTGTACCAGCTTTTTTTCTTCACTGGTCCATAAATGTTCACAAATGAATTTTCAGAAGAAAAAATACTTCATGTGTCTTCTCAATATGGGTTCATAAAACATGCATGCATGCTAATTTAAAAATAATTAGCAAAATTCTGTTGAAAATAATATGTCACACCACAGGACATGTCAACTTCTCAAAAGTATGTGAAGTCAACTGGCATTGTGCAGTAAATGGAAAGAATGAGTGCAAGAAGTAAAAGTGTGTTTGACTCATATGTATGTCAGACATCCTGTCAGGGAGTCCGACACACGCAGTATGAGAGTGTTTAATTAGTGTGACCTGCGTGTAATTACAATGAGCCAAGGGTGTTAATTACCGCTGTGATCTTTATTTATGTAACATTTGTGTGCTTGATATGAAATTCAGCTAAACGTTCATTTATTTTGACCTATCAAGTATGGGCAAACAAGACTTTTATTTTATCTATTGAACTGTTATTTATATTTATGCATTTAGCAGATGCTTTTATCCAAAATGACTTACCCTAAGGAGGCAGTAGCATGAGAAGTGTTCAAAATATGGTACATTTTTGTCTCCTTTATTGTCCGACAGGCAAAAATCTATTAGAAAAGTTATAACACACCTCACAAGCAGTGTTGGGCAGTAACGCATTACATAGTAACGCGTTACTGTAATTAGATTACTTTTTTAGTAACAGAGTAATTTAACGCGTTATAATTTTCAAAATAGTAATTAGAGTATAGTTACAAGCCGAGGTCTCTATACGTTACTGCCACGTTACATTGCTGACTGAATGCAGTGATTTATAATCTAGAGATTGTAAAAAGGATGTAGCACACGCACTGTCGAGTCCAGTGCCAGTGGATTAGAGACCTGCTCCCGCGAGACCCGACGCAACAGAGCACGGCGCGGGACAAGATGGGCGAGTGCTGGTGCGAGCGGGTAGACACTCGTGTGTGTGCGGGATGCGGGAGAATAAAATGATTCACGGGACTCC
>NW_015635536.1:176840-179891 GCF_001515625.1 Sinocyclocheilus rhinocerous
ACACAAAATAATGTTATTTTTAGCAACATCATATGACCCCTTTAACATTCTAAAAGCTCATTATTCCAAAGATACTACAAGCTAGTCAGTGTATTCAGTAAAATATCTAAAACAAATAAATTGTTATTCATCTATTGCACAAAAGCAACATGAACTAATATAAAATATAAATGATTAACAGGTGCAAGCGTATGCATAGTTTCTATTTAGGCTATAACACGTGTTTGCAGTGTTGAGCAATGCAGTGCTGAAATGTGTGTGCTCATGAATCCTCTCATTATAACACACGAATTGTAGACATTATGAAACATTCGTTATGCATACATGTATTGTGTTATAACAGAGATTTGTGAGATTGCGATGAACTGAGATGTCTTTTAGAGATTATAAATGCAGCGCTCTTTGCTAGCATTCTGCCATGCCAAACCATGCACACAGCAGCTGCTTGCTTTAGTTAAAAATAACTGTTCTGTGAATGTTGATGCTTTAATAACAAATATTTTTTGGGAGCGTGTATGCTGGGATTTCATAAATTTCATGGAGAAAAAAGTAACGTAACTAGTAATGCAACTAATTACTAATTACTTTTGAAATATAGTAATCAGAACAGTAACGTGATTACTTTTAAAAGGAGTAATCAGTAATCAGTAATTTGATTACATTTTCAGAGTAACTTGCCCAACACTGCTCGCAAGTGACATGACATTGATGTTGTACTACAAATAGTGTGGGAGGACTCATGCGCACATGTTTAATACTTAAGGTTAATGAATATTACAGGTAACAATGTAAATGTGCCCACATATTCTGTGCTGAAGGCATTGCTCTATAGTTATTTTCCAACTCTTAGTGAATTGAAAGACGCCTAATTACCCAACACTGTTTTCATATCATACATTTGCATAATTATGGTTTATTTTCATTTTGGCATTACTGTTTCTTAATGCTGTGCTCCCAGCAGGTCAGTTATGCAAGATCTTAGCATGGAGCTAACAATCACCAGCAGAAACTCTCACAGTCCACCAGGGAAGACAAGTTGACAGGATTTGCTCTTTAGGCTTGAGTCTATGTCTTCGAATTTGCTATTTTTATGATAGTTTCTTCCTCCCTATCTGTCTCTGTCCCTCTCACACATATACACAAACACACACCTGTCCTTTCCCATCTTGGTTTATTGAATGTGCTTAAGGCAGTTTAATCATTAAATATATGTATTATCAGATAGGCAAAGGCTTTGTTTTATTGCTGTATCAAAGAATTGCTCTGTCTTTTCCTCTTCCATCTCTTTCCATGTGTGTGTGCTAAAGCAATGACTAGAGTAGAAAATTAAATCACGTTTTCTGTTATACCCCACTGTCCTTCTTCCTTAATCTCTCCTCCATCTATGCCTTATCTTTTCTTTTTAAACAGTTCTGCTACAATGTACTTACATAGATTTCTACATTTTCTGAAGGAAATCTAAGTTGGGTATGCCTGTGCAAAACTCATTGCCGCAATACTTTCCTATATGTTTGCTGGGTGTTCTGGTCATTAATAGACGTTTAATTAAAAGTAGCCTATCCTCTGGTTTTATTATTGTATTATATTCCCTAGAAATGGCTTTGGTTCCTCCTTCAATGTAAGTAAGTACAGTATATGGGATTTTAGCTTGTTTTCACATCATCTCTCCTCAATAAGCCACACAGTTTGGGGTGTCTTTCATGTCAGTAGTGCTAACGGTGTGAGATGAGTGTGTTCAGAGCTACTGGATGGATTTAGTGTGGCTCTAAGGGACACAATACAAAGATAAAGACAGCTCTCGCTTAGTCATCGTTCAGTAGGGGTTTGTTGGTAATGTGTTGGTATGTGTGTGTGTGTGTGTGCCATACATGAGAAAGTTTCAAATTAAGTTTATTCAGTGTGAGTAGCATTAGAGTTAACAACCATTTTAGAGCATCTTTAATGTAAACTGGAGCTGTTGCAGTGAGGCAGCTCTTGGTTGTGTTATGCCTAGGCTTCTGTGAAAAACGGTAATCGGTAATAATGCACTTGCTTTATGGGGAACACATTAAAACACAAGTACTTTTTGTTCCTATTTCCCTGCTGTGAGGGACAGAAATACAGTCTGCTCATTATGCTGTACTGCAGTGTACCTGGTTGTCAGTCACTCAGCCTTTCAGAATCGTTCAAGATGTTTTTGTCATAAATGTCAGGTAATTCTGCATAGTGCAGATTCCATTCAAAATGGAATTTTATTAGTATAACACTCTTGTAAATGATTACTGATTAGAGAAGAATCCGTTTGATTTAAGCTTCTAATGAATCAATGTAACGAGTTGGATAGAAAGGCCATTAATGAATCTACCATCCATAATATATTTGTTATTTATGAAATCAAATACTACAATTCAAAAGTTTGGAATTGGAAAGATTTTGAAATATTTTTAAAAGAAGTCCCTAAGGCTGCATTTATTTGCTTAAAAATACAGAAAAAATCTGTAATATCGCGAAATATTATTACAATTTAAAGTAACAGTTTTCTATTTTAAAATGTAATTTATGCCTATGACGCAAAGCTGAAATTTCAGCATCATTACTCCAGTCTTCAGTGTCACATGACCCTTCAGAAACCATTCTAATATACTGATTTGCTGCTCAAGAAACTTTTCTTATTATTATCAATGTTGAAAACAGTTGTGCTGCTCAGTATCATTATTTTTGTTGATACAGTGATGCCTTTTTCAAAATGCAGGATTTATTTGAAATAGAAATCCTTTACTTTTAATCAATTCAGGGCATCCTTGCTTATTGAAAGTATCAGTTTCAGAGAAGAATTTAAATCTTATTAACCCCAATTGTTTAAATAGTACTGTATATTTGTTATTAAATGATAGTACATTGCAGCAATCATTTGCATAATTTGTCTTTTCTTTAAATTTATATTGTAAACCATAAACAGCTGGTTTGTACAAGATAATTATGTAGCGTCTGGACCAATCAAAAACACAATATATATTTTGTTAGCTATATTTAACAAATACTCTGTAACACCCCTCAGTTAACAAGCCATAT
>NW_015635536.1:180412-198796 GCF_001515625.1 Sinocyclocheilus rhinocerous
TGTGTGTGTGTGTGTGTGCCATACATGAGAAAGTTTCAAATTAAGTTTATTCAGTGTGAGTAGCATTAGAGTTAACAACCATTTTAGAGCATCTTTAATGTAAACTGGAGCTGTTGCAGTGAGGCAGCTCTTGGTTGTGTTATGCCTAGGCTTCTGTGAAAAACGGTAATCGGTAATAATGCACTTGCTTTATGGGGAACACATTAAAACACAAGTACTTTTTGTTCCTATTTCCCTGCTGTGAGGGACAGAAATACAGTCTGCTCATTATGCTGTACTGCAGTGTACCTGGTTGTCAGTCACTCAGCCTTTCAGAATCGTTCAAGATGTTTTTGTCATAAATGTCAGGTAATTCTGCATAGTGCAGATTCCATTCAAAATGGAATTTTATTAGTATAACACTCTTGTAAATGATTACTGATTAGAGAAGAATCCGTTTGATTTAAGCTTCTAATGAATCAATGTAACGAGTTGGATAGAAAGGCCATTAATGAATCTACCATCCATAATATATTTGTTATTTATGAAATCAAATACTACAATTCAAAAGTTTGGAATTGGAAAGATTTTGAAATATTTTTAAAAGAAGTCCCTAAGGCTGCATTTATTTGCTTAAAAATACAGAAAAAATCTGTAATATTGTGAAATATTATTACAATTTAAAGTAACAGTTTTCTATTTTAAAATGTAATTTATGCCTATGACGCAAAGCTGAAATTTCAGCATCATTACTCCAGTCTTCAGTGTCACATGACCCTTCAGAAACCATTCTAATATACTGATTTGCTGCTCAAGAAACTTTTCTTATTATTATCAATGTTGAAAACAGTTGTGCTGCTCAGTATCATTATTTTTGTTGATACAGTGATGCCTTTTTCAAAATGCAGGATTTATTTGAAATAGAAATCCTTTACTTTTAATCAATTCAGGGCATCCTTGCTTATTGAAAGTATCAGTTTCAGAGAAGAATTTAAATCTTATTAACCCCAATTGTTTAAATAGTACTGTATATTTGTTATTAAATGATAGTACATTGCAGCAATCATTTGCATAATTTGTCTTTTCTTTAAATTTATATTGTAAACCATAAACAGCTGGTTTGTACAAGATAATTATGTAGCGTCTGGACCAATCAAAAACACAATATATATTTTGTTAGCTAAATAATTACAATAGAATGTGTTTATAGTTTACATTAAGTTTGATTATTTCTGATGTGTTATATAGATGATATAAATAAGTAGATCGTAATTTGAATATATCCTATCTGCCACACTATTCCTGTTTATTCTCTTCTAAAACAAGTAAACTAATAACGTTTTCTACAAAATGTTTGTCATGGCAAACAGGATAAAGACGTAGCAGCCAGGCAGTCAGTTTATTATATTTTGAACTGTTCCCACACAAAAGCTGTTTATTCAGCTTCTCCATTGACTTCTTTTCAAACAGGTCTCATGGTTGATCATTCCAAAATGGCAGATGACAGGTGTTTTATCAGGGTTGGAACTGATCTCAATAGGACAGCTCACTTCAGGACCTTGGATAGCGAATCTAGGACCTTAAAACAATACAACACAATGAAGAGATAGTACAATATTGAATCTTATTAAGGCCTGTGGAGTCCACTCTGGTGATTTACACATAAAATGAGATGGGCAGATGTTGTTAAAGAGTGCATTAAACACTAATCTGTGCCCCAGGGTCTTCTGTTCACTTATTTATTTCTTTATTTTCTTGAAGAGTATCTTTAGGTGGCGTCCCTGCAGAGCGAGCGTGCTGTGGGGTCAGGTTTTTGTTGGCTGTGATGATGTAATCACATGCTTCGAGCGATGCAATCGTGCCAGACCTGTGTGGCTCCTTTTACCTCGCTGTTAACGAGAGAGAGAGAGAGAGATGGAGGATGAATATTAGACGTGGTACTGTCCCTCCTGGTTATTTGAGTGCACTCTCACCTTGCATATTATATAAGCCTTGCATTTATTTATTAATTTATTTCTCTATTTTTTGCAAACTGCCTTTTCCTCACATGCACTCGCACACACGGGCTTCTGCACATTACACAAATAGCCCAAAGTGGCATTTCTTGCCAGAGATGTCCGACTCAAACCATGTTTCTGCACGTATGCATTTATCTGTGTGGGTGTGTGTGATCCATTCTGTGTGTTTTGTGTGCTGTTTATTTATATACAGCAGGGTTATTCATTTAAATGTACAAGAGGTCTCTAAATGTCCTTCCCACCAGAGGTTAGAATAATTAACAGTCCCAAAATAACTTACACAGTAGAAGGAGTTAGTATGTTATGTGGCTGTGAAGTTAAATAATCAATGTTTTCTGATGGTAGCCATGATATTCTGTAAAAGTAAGAAATAATGAATTCTAAATAGTCAAATTCTCACTTATATATTGCATAATTTTCTTTTATAGAATTATTAATTCAAGTCAATTTAAAATGAACATTTAAAAAAAAAAAATCCTTTGAAACCTTGTGAAAAAGAAGCATGCTGTACCGAATGTGCACTTAAAATCTTAAAAAATATATATTTCCAAAAAACTGTACTTTCAGAAAATATAATATTAATAAAACAAAAGGCCACTTAAGGAACTTAAAGAGAGACACTTCTATGAATTTGTTTATAAGCACATTTATGTGTTGACTAACATACTAAATCACATGTTAAGTACTTGATTATCATTTTAAGTGTTAAACAATATTACATTTAAAGTTAATATATATTAAATGTACTAAATTGCAACTTAATTTTTACAAATGTGTATTTACAATTATATTTACATGACATGCAAGTGTCAACAGAAATTAAAGTATATTTTAGTTTAGCATAAATGCTTGCAAGTACAATAAGCAGTACACTTTAACCACAAAGAAGTATTTATAAAATTACACATGAAGATGTGCTTAAGTCTTACTTAAGTAGGTCAAAATAGTTCAGGTAATTGTATTCATTTGCATACAAGTTTAAAGTACAATACATTTTCATTTAATTTCAGTTAACATGCAGTTAAGTGTGTGGAAACCATTATATTCAGTTATTTCCATAGTCATTTTTTTTAAAGTATGATAAAGTATACGTCTTTTTTTCCTAAGGGAAAGCATGTATAAAGAGAAAAGAATAGTGCCTTACAAAGTAATAGTATACTCTTAAAAAAGTGCTTTGAAAACATTTTTACAGAGAACAAACTACATTACTAGATTATTATAATTAGTGTTTCTTTCACATGAGTGGTCACAATTTAGCTGTTTGGACAAAGTAGCTGACTCTAAAAGATCTATATTGTACCCATGTTGTTCAGTCATTCAGTGTGCATGTTTGATGTCCACTGTGCAAGAGATTCAACAAGAAGCAGATACATCTAACTGATCATTTGATTCATATCAATGCATTGTGAAACGTATCTTTCCACTAGGCTTTATGCTGTTTTAGATGCAACACTTTCTCCATCTGGAGAAAAACCTGCTGTGGATAATTATATGCATGTATGATATGTGATTCAGTGATTCACCGTCAGGGAGAAACCACTCCTGCATCCGGAACCAATATGTATAGACTCACATGCATATAAAGCACTTCATATTTTAATGTTAATGACACTGTATTTTATTTTTTGAGTTGTAATCACATGCATCTTGGTTAGAAAGTATAACAATCAATTCCATTTCCTGTTTAAACACTCAGAGTTCACTGTCAGAACATCAGAGTTCACAAGTCAAGCCAGAGTTTGTGTGTTCAAAAGCGCTTGTGTGTGTTTTCCCATACACACGGTTGCTCTCAAAGCAAAGCAGTTTTCAATTTAGTCTATTCTAATTCCATAAAAACATTTTTTTCACACATGAAAAGCAGATCGTTTGTATGAATAATATTGTTGCTGTGGAAACTGAAGATTCCAGCAGGCTGTTCATAGGGTTCGAGCCACCCTTCCGCCCCCTGCCTCCTACCCACAGACGCTTCTTAGAGCGAGTGTGTATGTGTGTTTGTGCATGTGCGTGTGAGAGCATCCTCTTCACCTCCGCTCAGAGATGGATTACTCATTCACATCTTTCAAATGCTTCTTGTGTAACCAGTGATGACAACCTTGCTTTACAGAATGACTTGCAAAATAGGGAGCGCTCCAAAGCCAGATGTTCCTGTATACCAAAAAAATATGCTCCGCTTTGAAGTGACAAAAAAGTTATCTGAGGAATATTAAACCTTATTAATCTTCATATTCCTTTGAAGACACTGGAAATAGAAATTGAGTATAATAAAGGTTGTTTTAGGCAACAAAGAACAATATGAATATTTATCCCTCTATAAAATATTAATATAGTAATATCAGTACTGTAAGCTGAAGTGCCTCAGTTTCTAGTTACAGCTTGCAAGTATTACCTAAAAGTCCAGTTGAAAATAGATTAGCATGTTCTGAAGGTAATATCCATGTTTGCAGGCAATTTTAACGTTTTAGGTGAGCTTAGGTTTTACACTTGGTTTTATGTCAATTATCTGAACCATTTAAATTTTCATTTAAATTTCTTTCCACTTTCTTGTCTATTAAATGTGTGCGAGACATATTAATATCTGTGAAATATCAACATATTTACTTTGAATTCAGACACAGAATTCACAATTATTGCAATTCAGTGCATGAAAATACAATATGTAAATGTAAATGAAATGTGTTTATGCGGTTTAAAGTAAAAAAAAAAAACATTATTTTCCACATACTGTACATTATTGTTTCTCCTCTATGCCCCGCCTTTTTGAAACACATCGATTTTTACAAAGCTCATCGGTCTGAAAAGCGAGGTGTGCTGTGATTGGCCAGCTATCCAGTGCGTTCGTTTTGGCCGAATACCTCAAGCGTGAGACGGAAATGTTACGCCCCTCACATACTGTTGATGCCGTGTCAGGCCGGAGCGACGAGACATAAACCTTAAAACCCATTACAAACGAGGCATTTGTAGCATCCAGTGGGGACATAATTACTGATTATAATGACTTATACTGTCGTTTTACGCGTTGCATTGCGCCGCGTAAACATAAAACCATGTCTGCATTTGTGATCAGAGAAATGACATGTGATTGGCACAGAGGAGTCCTTGAGCAAGTTAGCGAGTGCTACCAGTGACAAAGCACCTTTTCATAAAACAATAAAATAGTGCTCCAATCCGTTCTTATAATAATGACATAAAATACAAAAACACTTATGCAAGCGAATCGTGCCCACAGCTAAAGTTTAGCTGCTAAACTGTGAACACTTAAAACATGGTGGATGCGTTAGCCGAGTGCTAACGTGACTAACTGATGAAACAATACAGTTTGTAAACCAAAATATGTCTACTGTAATGTTTGAAGAACGACAGACAAAAGATGCTCTGTGTCTTAACTTTTAATCAGAACGCAGAACAGCTGTATCACAGGAGCACCAGCCTAACTAACTCGCTCGTCTCTATTAACTATTAACCCTATAACTGCCGGTGCAGCAAAATAAACAGTAATTTCACAATGATTATAAAGTCTGTGTGCTACACTACATTCTTTATTATTAAACGAAGTAAATAGAACAACGTCAGTCTACATTAATCAACACATTCTTAGGAAATAGTGGGTTCACAGCGAATTATCAGAACTACTTCAGTAAGACAGTAATACCGTGCCTTACCTGGAAACCTAAAGCTGCACTAGGTATACATCACATATTAGCACAAAAACTTGATATTTTGAGCACTCAGTTGAAAATTTACACATAACGTATCAATCGTACTTACAGGTTGTGCTTCGGCGAGCTTGTTAGTCCAAATCAAGAAGATTAGAAGCCAACGAAGATAAAAGCGAAGATTAGAAAAGCAGTCCTCGGTAAAATGACAAGCACACAACAAAAGGTTGGAATTGTAGAGGAATATAGAAAGAATATATTAAGTAAAATGAAGCATTGTAAAAAAACTTTAAATCAAATGAAATACAACCTTGTCTAATCCAATCTGTGGATCTACATACTCTACACTTTGCATTAGTACATAAATTTAATTTACTTTTTGGATGTTGTGAACACAGAGGAAATAAACCATCTGAAATTGGACTTTCCAGGTTAATATTGTAAAAAAAACATCAATTCATGCTGCATGGCCAAGGTTTTTATTTAATTTAATTTAATTTATTTTATTTATTAGTTTCTTTATTTTCTTGAATTACTTTTTTAGAAAATTTGTAGACCCATTTTAAATGTCATGAGAGGTGGGTATGGATAAAAGAAAAAATTGATATTGTTAACTTTTTAAATCACATTTCTGATCTTATTGTACAATTCATCAGTGCACATGGAATATGCCACATTACACAAGTTAAATGGGTTGCAAATGGCATTTATGGTGACCTTGATATGTATATTTCTCCTTCATGTAAATACTGGTTGATGCCAGTAATCACCTCAGTTTCTGGTCACAGCTGGTTTAAAGTGCAAGGACCTTGTTGAAAGTTTCAAAAACACTAAACAAACCTGTTAATGGAGTGGACTAATGACTAAAAGCTGTCTCTCTAAAAGTAATCCATATCCCAGTAACAAGTGGGTGTAAGCATCTAACAGTAATGAAATATGCCTTCTAGCAGTAACCAGTAATTCCCATAACTGCACACATTATCTTCCCTAAATTACACACTTATGTACAAAGCATCTAATTCATCTTTCTAGTTAATGTGTTACATCACCTTTTGAACTAGTCATTTATGCATGTTCATGGAGATGGATTTGAATAGTTAATGCTGAAGCGGTTATCCTAACCTTATGTTTACTAAACAAACCTAGCTTTATTCTAATTATGGACTGCTCTTTAAAAGATACAAACTAAAAGCAGCAGTTTTATCACAGTAATTAACCCTGTGTGACACAGAAAGGAAAAGCATTTGTATTTAGAATGATACAAGGGTGAGTAAATGAGTAAAAAAAAAATTTTTTTTTGTAAACAGCAGTTCAAACTGATAAATGAGAAACTGTTGCAGCAGCTCGTTCATGCTGAGGAGGCTGATTCTCCCGCCGCTGCAGGAACGCAGAGACACATATAGTCACATAGAGACAGGGGCGTGTCTAGAGCATTTTAAATTTTAAATTTTCATACATGCAATGTCAACCTCTCACCTAATAAACATGACATGTTTTCACACTGAAAAAATGTTATGAGAGTCCCTGACTCTAGCAACTGCTGTAATCACTTTTCTAGA
The DNA here is from genome assembly GCF_001515625.1 of Sinocyclocheilus rhinocerous. Taxonomy (NCBI): domain Eukaryota; kingdom Metazoa; phylum Chordata; class Actinopteri; order Cypriniformes; family Cyprinidae; genus Sinocyclocheilus; species Sinocyclocheilus rhinocerous. Next base: position 187,622 of record NW_015635536.1, read on the forward strand.
TGCTCTAGACTGTGGGTCTGCATTGCAGTAATGCATGATAATGACAGTCTTCTCATCCTGTAATCCATAAGCAGTTTTTTTTGTCATATGCCGTTTGATGGATTACTCCATTCTGCATGTAGGGAAATTACATGATCACATTTTTCATTTTCAACAGCTGCTACTTTCATTCCAGGAGGTCTCATTTCATTCGAGTTCATGTATGTATCAAGTATTAAATTTGGCTTGAAATGAAAATGTACATGAACCCATTGGAGTGGGTTGGTTTTCTGCATTGATTGTTAATTAAATTATCTGATTTTCATCAAAGTTACAAGTACCACAATGTGCTTAAGTTAACAACATACAAACAATTATAAACTGATTATAATGCTCAGTAAGAAAACGTAATGCATTAAGAAATTTTTTGCAAATGAAAATTTTTTGAAAAGAATGATTAGGGTAAATTATACTTATTTTTAACTTACTAACTGAAGGACAGTACTAAATGGAAAAAAAAAAAACTACACCCACAGCTTTTAATGCATTGTTTCCTTCTTAAGTCCATCAGTCATCCTCAGTATGAAAAGATGAATCTCAAAATGCTGGAAAACCAAAGAATGCGCAGGACTTGGAGGATTTTTATGAAGAACAATGGGCAGTTTAACTGCTCAGGACAAACAAGGGACTCATGAACATCTCACTTTTACTTATTTTTTCCACAGCACTGTGGATGTTCAATAAATATGTTAAAGATTATTATTGTCTGTGTTGTTAGCTCAAGCACATTGTGGTTGTCTGTACGTTTGACCTTAATGATGATCAGATGACATTTTATGGCCAATTAAAAAACAAATCTTGCCACGGTATTTTCTGAATGCATGTTTTGATGTCATTGTGAATAATTCATCCATGCATGTTTCATTTTAAACATATTGACCTCCTACTTCTCATAATTTCTCATAATAAGAAAATGACAGATTTGACAGAAAAATGACAGAAAATAAAATTAAACTGACTCAGGTCTTAAGGCCCGTTCACACCAAGAATGAAAACTATAAAGATAACTATATTAGCGTCCACACCAGCAGACGATATTGTCTGTTTATTCTAAGCACATGCTCGTTTGCCGCTTTAAATTCTAGAGCTCGTTGTAGCAGGATTGATTCTGATTGGATGTCAATGTTTTTATCATTCATCAGCTGGAGCCTCTATGCTCCATCATACATTGTAAGTAATATATTTGCCTGTATCTTTTTTTTTTTGTTAACAACTGTTTATTGAATTTTCTTTCTTTTTTTAGACCAAGTAGAAACAGTAATACAAAACAAAAAGCAACTGTGCAAATCTAGAACCCACCCCAACCCGATCCCGCACTCCTGGTAGACTTCAAAAAATAAAAAAAATACAATAGGCCTTTAAAAAAGTAAAATTATATTAAAAAGGATGACACAACATTAAAAGCAGAATGCCATAAATGTAGTTTTCACATTAGATCCATACATACGAGAAGTTGAGAGTTCCATCGATATAATGTCCAACAAAAACACAGTCCACGTTCGTCTGTCCATTGTGTGAGGAGGATTCAAGTGGTTGACTAGCAATTTTTTGCATCTGTGAGAGCAGCTAACAGTAAACATCTGTGTTGGACAAACAAAGTGAAGTCCCAAAAATCATTAATGAAAAAATGGTGCGAAGACAAACATAAATAACAAACAAATACCCAACACCCAACAAATATGAGTCCTGTGAGAGCTGAGACCAAAAAGGTGAGAGGAATAAAACATGCACATAGTCATTAAGATCCTTAGCCCAGACAGTTGTAATAGATAAGGGTTTATATGAATGCTCAAGAAAAAACAGCTAGAAAACTGAAACAGAGGAGGGAGATTTCTCAGAAGAAAAGATTACTTTGCGCAAAGGGTGAATAGGTAATTGAGATTCTCAAGGCACCCCATATGTCCTAAGGGCTGATCTAATGCGCAAATACATAAAAAAGGAGGTACCTGGTAGATTATATTGAGTTTTAATGTTCTGGAAGGATTTTAAACCACTTATCATCATAGATATCTCCCAGTGTTTACTTTATTGTGAGACATTGCAGACAGTGAAATAGAGTATTATTGCCTGACAAAAGATTATTATTGTGGAAAATAGGCAAATGCCTATGCCATATTTTAACTAGTTGTGAACACCTTTCAACATCCCATGTGGAGAGAAGGTGGGTTACAATGGGGCCAAAATGAGATTTACACTGCCTAAGCGGAACCCCCGAAAAAACAAGATGCTTCAGTTTATACGGATAAACAATAGATTCCATAAACAATAGATTCCTATTTGGCCATATATTTTGACTTATTGTCTCTTTAGGCTAGTGTACCAAAAACCTCTTACTACACCAATTACAGTATCCGGAAGCTGCTAATTGCAGTAGGTGTGCTCTGTTTATTATTGACAGTCATGCTGAAGATAACAGACTATCATCTAGTGTTAATTACGTTAACGAAAACTATGATGAAAAATGTTCGTTGACGAGCTCGTTCGTTTCCCATGACTAAGACGAGATGACAATAAGGTCAATAAATGATAACTATGACTATATCAACATGCAAGACTAAAATGTATTCAAAAAGATAAAAACTTAACCGAAAACCTCTTTTTATTTTCATCAAGATAAAGGAGACAAAATGTTAGGACCCACTTTATATAACCTTAACAACTATGTACTTACATTTAAATTAATAATTTGTTACAATGCACTTGTTGTGTACATGCATGTTTTTACATTGTACTTATATTTAAAAATACCTGCGTGTAATTACATCTGTAATTAATTTCTGTAATTACAATTATAATTACACTGTTGACCCATCCCTTACACCTTAACCCACCCTTAAACCTACCCATACCAACAAACCTGTCCCTAACCTTACACACAATAAGTACATTGTACTTATTTTTTGATGTAAGTACATTGTAGTTAAGGCCACTTAATATAAAGTGGGACCAAATGTTATTGCGGACTGCTTTACACTCCTCTACTACACGAGCTTTCATGTGTGCAGTTGCAAGGTATCAAGAGTTCAAATCCCCGAATCAGAGCTTCTCTGTTAAAAAGGATACATTTTCTGCTCGGTGTTTTGCTTATTTTAAGCAATCTGGCAACCATGCCCATGCACTCGCTCCTCATTGCGGAAGCGTCGCCGACGATGATCTGAAAGCACAGACAAACAAGCTGGAGTTTAGCGATCTAAATGAAAGTGTCATTCAGCCGGTCTGTGTTCTGTCATGAGATCTCAACTGTGTTTGCGATTGTGATCGCTGAATAAATGCACTTACTCAACCATCGTTGTTTTAATAGAGAAATAGACTAAAATCTGACTAAAATGCTCATACATTTAGTTGACCTAACCTTGGCTAAACAAAAACAGGACAAGGTTGACTAAATATGATAACTAAAATGTACATTTGAGTAAGAGACTAAATTAAAAATGGCTGCCAAAAATAATACTGCTGTACGGTTAATTAATAATAATCTTATTGCTAAAATGTCAAGTTTTCATTGACTAAAACTAGACTAAAATACTTCAGGTTTTCTTCGACTAAAACTATACTAAAATACTTTAGATTTTCTTTGACTAAAACTATATAGACTAAAATGTTGAGACTCTTAGTCGACTAAAACTTGACTAAAACTAAATAGGATAAGGTTGACTAAATATGATCAAAACTAACAAGGACATTTAACACGGGACAAAGACTAAGACTAAAATTGAAAATAGCTGACAAAATTAACACTACTATGATCTCTCATGTTTTACTTACTCTTGCAGCTGGTCTAATCGGGGAGGATTTCATGTTAGATTTAAAGGGGTCATATGATGCGATTTCATTTTTTCCTTTCTCTTTAGAGTGTTACAAGCTCTTGTTGTATAAATAAGATCTGTAAAGTTGCAAAGACTAAAGTCTCAAATCCAAAGAGATATTCTTTATAAAAGTTAAGAGTTAGCCACACCTACCTAAAACGGCTCGTTCGAACACGCCCCCACATACCTACCTCACTATGTGGGAAGATTTGCATAACGCCGCCCAAATGTTCACACAAAGAAAGAAGGCATAACTTTTATTCTCGCTGTAGTATTGTAGTCTTTTTAGCAGCATCATATGACCCCTTTAATTATACATGTGTCCAGTAGGGGTTGGAGAAGCACTTTGGAATTGTTGCATTCCCTCTTCTTTCAAATATCATTTAACTACACACTTAATACTCCTTTATAGCTGTTCTGCTGTGATTTGGGGAATCCCCTCTTTCAGAGCTATTGAATATTATATGCAGCACTCTTATTTGATTTCTTGAAGTTGATTCATTGGTCTCATATGAAAACTCACTCGTATTTTACATCGGGATAATGATAGCTCATAAGCGACAGCGAGTGGATTCTGTGTGTGTTTGGACTGATGACGTGTCCCAGCCTCAGGAGGTATTGAATATGTAATGTGTGATTAGCCATAACTAGCATTCTCTCGGGTCTCTTTATTAAACATGGCTCTTGAGTGGAGGAGATCTGTTGCCGAGGGAACCGTATGAGCTCAGAGCAACTCGGTGGGCGAAACACAACAGTGAAAGAAACATGGGTGGGAGGAAGGAGAGAGAGAGAGAGAGAGAGAGAGAGACTGTAGTATGGAGAACAGTAGATTTGGGGAAAGGACTCATTGGGGAAAATGTGTGGGATATTTTTTTTCTAATAAGTGACACAGCATTTGTTTTTGATTAGACATGATTACCCATAGCTATTTGCGTCAAACGGGATATTTGATGTTACCAGCTAAATTATTCCTTCCTGTGAATTAGTTTAACCTTAGATTGTTTGTGAAAGTACTGTGTTTTTATGCCTTTGTTCATTTTGCCAGTATTTATTTCCCAGCATGTTGTTCTAAAACTGCATGCCTGACTTTCTTCTGTGAAACACAATATGTGAAATTCCAACAAATCTCATGGCAGATCGTAACTAATTTACACTTTGGCGAATTGGTGGCTAATTCCTTTGAAGTCATATGATCCCATTTGTATGTATTTGCTTATGTCCTATTTAGGGGTGGCTCGATACCACTTTTTCAGAACCGATCCGATACCAAAAATTCTGAGTATATAAATAGCCTATATAGTAAAAATTAAAAGACATTTCTTTTAAATGTATAGCACAGTAATGAAGGCAGCAACATATGATAGGACAGAACAAGAAAGACTATTAACTCTTTCCCCGCCAAACACAGAATTTTCCGTTATTCATTAGACAACGCTTCCCCGCCAAACACGGAATTTTCCGTTATTCATTAGCAGTGTTGGGCAAGTTACTCTGAAAATGTAATCAAATTACTGATTACTCCTTTTAAAAGTAATCACGTTACTGTTCTGATTACTTTATTTCAAAAGTAATTAGTAATTAGTTACATTACTAGTTACGGTACTTTTTTCTCCATGAAATTTATGAAATCCTAGCATACAATAAATAAATAAATATTTGTTATTAAAGCATCAACATCCACAGAACACTGTTATTTTGTGAGATATAAATAAAACAAGCGGCTGCTGCGTGCATGGTTTGGCATGGCAGAATGCCAGCAAAGAGCACTGCATTTATAATCTCTAAAAGACATCTCAGTTCATCACAATCTCACAAATCTCTATTAGACTATAACACAATAATGCATAATGAATCTTTCATAATGTTTACAATTCGTGTGTTATAATGAGAGGATTCGTGAGCATGCAAATTTCAGCACTGCATTGCTCAACGCTGCAAACACGTGTTATAGCCTAAATAGAAACTCTGCATACGCTTGCACCTGTTAATCGTTTATATTTTATATTAGTTCATGTTGCTTTTGTGCAATAGATGAATAACAATTTATTTATTTTAGATATTTTATGTTTAGATATTTCTATTTTGCGGGAGTCCCGTGAATCATTTTATTCTCACACATGAGTGTCTACCCGCCCGCACCAGCACTCGCCCATCTTGTCAACTCTGTTGTGCAACTCTGTTGCGTCGGGTCTCACGGGAGCAGGTCTCTAATCCACTGGCACTGGACTCAACAGTGCGTGTGCTACATCCTTTTTACAGTCTCTAGATTATAAATCACTGCATTCTGTCAGCAATGTAACGTGGCAGGAACGTATAGAGACCTCGGCTTGTAACTATACTCTAATTACTATTTTGAAAATGATAATGCGTGAAATTACTCCGTTACTAAAAAAGTAATCAAATTAAAGTAACGCGTTACTAAGTAATGCGTTACTGCCCAACACTGTTCATTAGACAACGCTTCCCCGCCAAACACAGAATTTTCCGGGTTTCTGTGTTCTTGCTGTTATATGCATGGGGGTGCTATTACGCATCTCCTGAATGAGTCTAGAATCACTTGATCAAAAGCACAGGTGAGGAAGCCGCAGAAATGAGTGATCTCATATGTAAGCATATGCATATGAAAAATAATGCGATCATCAACACTAACCGCATATAAATGAAAACTGCCTAATGCTACCGAGTGAAATGTCGATCCAGAAAGTGGTAAAGCACTGTGCAAGCTTTGGGAGTGCTGATGGAAGCAATCTACTGCATCTTTGCTTTGATCTTCGTACTGAATATGATGCAGATGTAGTATTTGATAAAAATGTGATTTTCTCAGCCTTTTGCTCAAAGTGTTGCTTTTTTATGAAACCTATCTACATTCAAGTGTTGATAAAAAAAGAATGCTTTTTTTGTTTAAAAGTAGAGGGTCTGTTCTTTATTTTGATTGGTATTGCATGTTCAGATATTCATACAACAAAATATTCTGGGGGCCATCAAATTTTAGTGAAAATCATCAAAAATGCTGGCGGTGGCTGACAACTTTTTTTTTTAAATGTTGGCGGGGAAAAAGTTAATAATCTTTCATTGCGCAAAATTATTAGAATACAAAAGGGTATGACTCCAATACAGAGCAGCACAAAGCGCTTTTATTATGTGCAATTCCATGCGCGTCAGCGTGCAGCGCTCCGCATAGAAAATTTCAAAGCACAAAGGGAAGAGATATTGATGCATAGTGTATTACCGTATTGGCCCGAATATAAGACGACCCTGATTATAAGACGTGCAATAGTTTATTGAGCCTTTTCTTTGAACAGTTTTAAATCTCAGTGATTTTGTTCGTTCTTGAAGAGTTTCATCGTTTTGACTGTAGTAACCGAACGCGACATACAGTTTGAATGCTGAATGGAGGATGACAAACAGCCGCAGCATAGAGAAGAGTTTATGTCAACTTGAGTTTAATGACTTAAATATTCATCTGTACCTCACATTGAACTATGGAACAGCTCCACAACACTTCGAATATAGTGCACGAAAACTTTATGGTGCTTTATAATGTTTTGTTTTTCGTGCTTTTCATGGGGATTAACAAAAAACACAGAGTATATGCACAATATCGGATTTGGATCGGTCTCGTCTGACCGATACCCGATCCTGCAGAAAATACCAGTATCGGAGCCGATACCCATACTGAGTATCGGATCGATGCATCTCTAGTTTATGGGGTAGAGCTTCATGCTTACCCTTTGTTCTAAAAATTGTATGTTTTTGTTGGAATCACATTGTACAAACTCATATGAAAGCACCACCTTGTAAAATTGTTCATTTTCTCATGAGCTCAGGTTGGAAATTCTGAACACTGAAGAATGAGTTGATCACTGTTTTACACACAATTACAATGAAGGACCCAAACGTGCAAAATTATTGATTCTTGTAGTTCATTTGGTTAATCTGCTTAAATTAATGATCTGAAGGATTTGTTCTGGAACACAACTGAAACCGATCCTGGGTTCAACTCAATGATTTGGTCACAATACTTAATAGCCAGAGATCCCTTCAGTGATTCAGTGAATAATGACTTAAAGGGATAGTTCACCCAAAAATGAAAAATCTGTCATTAATTACTCACCCTCATGTTGTTCCAAACCCGTAAGACCTTTGTTTATCTTTGGAACACAAATTAAGATATTTTCGTAACTTCATAAAATTACGGTTGAACTACTGATGTCACATGGACTATTTTATCGATGTCCTTACTACCTTTCTGGGCCTTGAACATGTCAGTTGCGTTGCTGTCTGTGCAGGGTCAGAAATCTCTCGGATTTAATCAAAAATATCTTAATTTGTGTTCCGAAGATGAGCTAAGGTGTTACAGGTTTGGAACGACATAAGGGTGAGTAATTAATGACAGAATTTTCATTTTTGGGTGAACTATCCCCTTAAATTTTAGTCGCTTACTCACAAAATGTATAATATGGCTTCAGATGATTTGGAATATGGGGCACATAAGTCATATGGACTACTTTTATTATTATTTTAATCTTTGGTGTCCTTTTTAAAGTTTCAAAGCTTCAGTTTTCATTCTTTGTAACTACATGGACAATAAAGACAGACATAATTTCTCCTTTTGTGTCCATAAAAGAAAGAGTCACACAGGTTTGGAACAACATAAAGGTGAGTCATTTATCAGGTGAAATATTCATTTAATGAGTCCTTTGATATTTTGTATCATATGTCATTTTTATTCCACATCTAATCCTTTTCTTATCTGAAAAGTGTAGCTTATATAAAATTTTCCTGGAAGTCATCTTATCATTAATATTACCAGTCATTTCTTCAGGTGCTAATTACACATTTTTAATGCAGCCTGGTGTTACCATCCACCAAAGATTTTGAAGTAGTGATTTAGCAGACATTTTATTCAAAGGAGCTTATAGTGCACTTATTACTGCCACGATCCAGCTGGAGCAGTCTGGGGCATAAAGGTGAAAGCTCATGGCTTCCTTACAAGGAGCAAAGCAGCAGCCTTTTAATTACCAGGCATGAACTTTAGCCTCTACAATAGTGGTTCTCAACCTTGTTTTAATACTGAAGCCCCATCACATTTCAAACCACTCAGAATATTCTCTCTGATGCATTGATGTCTTTTTATAATGATTTTGCAGACATCTTTACAGCATCTTTTCAGATAGCAACATGCAGAATCTCACTAATGAGAATTTATTTTATTTAAGTTGTAGGAGTTTGCCCGTCTTGCCCTGGAAAGGCTCTATGTGCTTGATTATTTAGTTAAATGAGTCATTTTCATTTTACATGACATAATGTATAATTTTTGTGTACTGAGAAGTTACTAGTGTTTATAGCTCATTATATGAGCACATCCCAGCAGATTCACCCACTGCTGAACCAGTAACATAGTGCCACTAGTTATTACTGCAGAGCTTAAGTGAAACTCCTAAAAACACTGCAAAACGAAAAAGGGTTGCAGGTGCTGGCGGTCAGAATGTAATAATCCTTCATCTCGGTCTCTGAACACTGGAATACATCTCTTGGCACTCCTCATGCTACACCCACACACACGCACAGCCGCTGGGTTGCCAGGCAGCAGGAGTGTGTCCTGGTAACTGGGGGCCGAAGAAATGCCAGTGCAGTGCTGTACCATTTACAGTCTGCCACAGCCAGAAGCCTCACATTCAGAGCCATGGCTCTTTAAAATCTAATCATTATCTCCCTGACAAATGTATGAATTTATAAAAGCAGGAACATGTATTTTGCAGTTGAAATGATTGCTATACACATGCTAAAATTCATTTGAACAGTTTTGTAATTACTCAAACGTATGCCTAGGCCTGGGCGATAAAACGGTATCGATATTTATCTTGCATTTGAATGTTAGGAGTGCATCAGGCAGCGTCATCAGTGGCTCACGAGATGCGGTGTTGACGTTGTTGCATTTTAATGTTTTGTTAGTCTAGCTCACGAGACGCACCCCTGCTGTGTTATGCATTCAAAATATTAGAGAAATATATAAGCTCAATGCGAAAAAAAGTGTTGTTTGTCTCAATAAATTGTTAATTATAAATAGTGGTTAAATTTAAACATTTTTTTTCTATTGCTTTTTGTTTTAAAAAAGGTTATAAAAATGTCAATAATTATCGATACCGAACGATATGAAACATTATATCATTGATACATTTTTTTTAGCTATATCGCCCAGCCCTACGTATGCCTATAAGTTTGCAAATTATTTTTCTTCTGTTGATTTTTTTTTATTTTTTATTAGGAACAGCTACAACTGTGCCACTTCACAATTGAAAAAATCATCTGTACTAACCACTCTCAATTCAGTTTAACCATGTGCTAAATGTGCCAAAAAATAAATAAATTTAAATGATTTAAATTTTGTATTTAATTTTGTTAATTTTTTTCTGTATTTAAATTAAATCATTGTCATTGTTTTAGAATTATTTTTTATACCATCCCCAGAAATTGAAGAGATTGTTGAAATTAATGTACCAGTGTCAGCTGATTCATCCAATTTTTGCAGCAAATCATGCAAGCATTGTAAACTAGGCAATGGTAAAATGTCAAAGAGGAAAAATAGACTGACATTTTATTGGCATGATATACTAATCAGATATTTTGATTCTGGGTATTGCTTGCAATTGTTTCCTGTGCCACTGCTGAATCTACAGCACCACAGAAACAAAATGATGATTAAGATGTGAGCTTGCAGTCTAAATTGAATGTGATAAGATACAAAAAGACTGTGTACCATACAAAAAAGGGAAAAGCGTAGACATCACATCTTTCAACTGTACAATAGTGTTTTAGTGCCATGTTGAAATCTTAGATTTTGAGAATAAAGTTGTAAGAGATTAAAGCTTAATACTGAAATGTAAGACTTTTTTTCTTGTATAAAGATATGTTTACAGAATTTATTCTTGACATATTACAGCTTTATTCTCAAAATCTCTGTATGAAAATATATTATTTATATATACATATTTTTCTATTTATATATACTAGGGCTGCACGATAAATCGCATGCGATATTTAATGCGCAACTTAATTCTTAAAGCATTATGACTTTTTTATTTAAATGTTACAACTTTATTGAAATACGTATATATTAGGGCTGCACGATAAATCGCATGCGATATTTAATGCGCATCTTGTCAGTAAAGCCGCTTCTGTAATCAGCGGTAAATCTCCATCACGTGCAGGCTTTCACATGGAGCAGCATTTACTACACAGAGCCGTTGTTCACAGGCAAGCTGCGCAACACCACGTTCATAATCGCGCGATTTTTTGCGCAGCTTGTCAGTGAACAACGGCTCTGTGT
>NW_015635536.1:198818-229719 GCF_001515625.1 Sinocyclocheilus rhinocerous
CCTAATACGTATTTCAATAAAGTTGTAACATTTAAATAAAAAAGTCATAATGCTTTAAGAATTAAGTTGTACGTTGTAAAAAGGAATATTCTCAAAATCTCTCTATATTAATATATTATTTTATACTTTATTTTGATAGACTTAGACATTCTAACTATAACTTTGCAAATGCATGTCAACTAGCTCTCATTAGAGTATTGGTAGACTGGTTTGGCATAGTAGAATTGACATGTACTTGCAAAATTACCTATAGTTAGTGGAGTGTTACCTTATTTATATATATGTTTTTATTTTGTGTGCATATATTCAGTCTGAATCAGTGCCTCACTGCAAACAGCATTCTGTAAAAAAACAAAACACTGACCTATGGTGTAATGTAAAACTTGTTTCGGTGGCTTTTCCTTTTTCTAGCTAGTTGTATTTTTTAGAGTTGTTGTTTGCTCCTCTGTCAGTGTGTCAGTATAAATGAATTCTGATAAAGATCAGCACAACATTTAGTCAAACTGGCAGCTTTGTAGGATAAAAAGAGTTTTGTTATTTGAAGAAGTTTGTTATCTGTCTTGCCAGTGCATTTCTGTTACCCATGATAGATGCGAGTTCAACATAAAATCTGGAGCGTTGTAACAGCACAGCTTTGCTGATAACATCAAGGACATTTCAGGAATGTATTTCTCTGTTTGAAAGAAGGATTGAGTCAGCTGCAGCGGGCACACCGCTGCTGGAAAACAAGGATGTGTCACCCCTTTAATACATCTGTTCAAATGCTGGCTTTATTACAGAACCCAGAAGAGCTTTTACTGTAAAAACACATTACATAAACTTTACCAAACTGATTGGAGGGGTCATTTATGTGGGAGTATTTCAGCGGCTCAATAAGAGTATGCAATATTTTCTTGAAATATCAATGCACAACTTGCTTTGGATTGTATAGAAACAGCTCTACAATATTTTATTTAAAGGGACACTCAATATTTTTATAAGTTGAGTACGTGGAATAGAAAATAACGTTAGAAATGAATCTCGGATGTGCTGTTTGTGTATGTTATTGTTGGACCATATTCTGACTCTCTCTGTTTCAAGCGCAATAACACTCGTCCTCAAAACATTTCTCTCGTTCTTCATTTCTTTTGTCCCACTGTTGTTTTTCTCGGCTGTTATTTTTGTTCTCCTCCTCTCGCTCTCATTTTGCTCTCTAATAAGCACAGATGCTCCCACACGTTGACACTGATCTTTAAACATCTATCGTTTTACGAGTCAGGAGAAATATGTCCTCTTCCCTCTCTTTCCCTGCCCTCAGCCACCCCCATAGTGAGCCTTTTGCATACTTTTTTTTATTGTATTTTCTGTCTTTCTCCTCCCACTCTCCTCTCCTCCTCTGTGTGAAGTCCTAGTTCTGTCCTACAGCCACCTCTGTGTCTTCCTGTGAGCTTCCAAACTTCCATCCCGTGGTCTCCTCAAATGCTGGATGTAGGTGTTTCTCCAGTTATACTGCTGCTCATCCCTGGATGCCTCTCTCTACTCACTCACTCTCTGGCTGTGTCTCAAATCCTAGTGTGCAGCATTTTTGATTTGGTTCAGTTCGTTTAGTTTTAAAAATGCTGTCTAGGTTGGCAGTTCTTTGAGTTTGAATATTCAATTTCGGCATTTGAACAAGTCTACAATGGTACAAAAAAAAATGTCTTGGTTGGCAGTTCGCTAGGTTTTTAGTCGGAATGGTTTTGAATCGTGAAATATCTACAATGCCCAAAAATTGCTGTGTAGGAAGGCAGCTCAATAGATTTTGAGTTTGATTGGCTGAACAGTAGAGTTTGCACATGAAAAATGCCCAAAAATTCTGTCTCTGTAGACAGATCGGTAGGTTTTGAGTTAGAATATGGTTCTACAATACCCAAAAATGCTGTTTTCATTGGCAGCTCACTAGGTTTTGAGTACAGATGTTCAAATTGAACATTCAAACATGCTAATGATGCCTAAAATGCTGTCTATGTTGGCAGCTCACTGTGCTCACTTTTTTAATTTGAATGTTCAGTTTGAACATTCCCTTGATTTCCAAAATTCTAAATAGGCAACTATTTAAAATATTAGAATCAAATATGATGCATGATGCTGGAAATGGCATCTAGGTAGACAGCTCACTATTTTGAGTGTAAATGCTTGATTTAAACATTTAAATGCTTCCCTAACCAAACATGTTGTCTAGTCAGACGGCTCACTATTTTTTCAGTTTGAATGTTTGTTTAAAAAACACCATTATGATGCTTAAAAATGCTATCTTGGTAGGCAGTTCACTATGTTTTCAGTCTGGACTTTCAAATCAAATGTTCAAACATGTCTGTGATGTGAGGGAAAAAAAGATGTCTATGTAGGCAGCTCACCAGATTTTAAGTTCAGACATTAAAATCAAATGCTTGAATGTGTTTATGATGCCCAAATGTTATCTTTTGATAAGCAGCTTGAAATTTTGAGTTGTGACATTCAAATCAAAATGTTCAAACATGCATTAAAAATGCTGTAGGCAGCTCAACAGATTTTGAATTCAAATAAAATAACCTGATATGTCAGTGATGCCTAAAAATGCTGTCTAGCTAGGCAGCTCACTAGGTTTTGAGTTTAAATATTTGATTAAACATGTCTACGATTCCCAAAACAGTAGTCTAGATAAGCTGCTCACTAGATTTTGAGATTAAAGGGGTCATATGATGCGATTTCAAGTTTTCCTTTCTCTTTGGAGTGTTACAAGCTGTTCGTGAATAGGTAAGATCCCTAAAGTTGCAAAGACTAAAGTCTCAAACCCAAAGAAATATTCTTTATAAAAGTTAAGACTCGTCCACCTCTCTTAGCTCTTTTTCACTTTCCACTGGGAAGAAACTCCCAATCACCATCGAGTCAGAACATCTTTGAAGTTCATCACTCTTCAAACCCGGAAGAAGGTGATCGCGACTCCTACACCACCGAACCTCCAAACCATCATCAAGACTTTCATCCGAGACTGCATCCGTACGCTCGTTCCAGGCCAAGGAAATGAAAGTATCGTACATTTAAAGGCAGGGTATGTGATTTTTCAAAAACACTTTAGAAAACTGATTCGGCCCGAATAGCAAAACAAACTTGTAGCCAATCAGCAATAAGGGGCGTGTCTACTCGTGATGTGGAGGAGAGAGCTTAAATCTCTCTCACTACGAGAGAGAGAAAATTTTCCTTACCCTACAGCATGCCAAAGTAAAAGCAGGCAGTGAAGTGCTAGAAAGATTGAGGGATGGTAAAGATAACCGGAGGTGTGAGGGAAGTGGAGAATATAAATAGAGAGGATTGAGTCTTTCTTTAATTACAGTTAAGTGTGACAGGAACGAGATGGAAATCCTTCAATGGAAGCCTTATCTTTTAGCTTTGGAAAAGCAATGACTTGGTGCATAAATGTGTGTGTGAGATGGAAAGCGAGACCCCTCAGGTGAGGCTATTACTTGTGCTTTAGCAGATAGGTGCAGGCTGTGGCATGGGGGTAATAAATGTGGCTCTGTTGAAAAGCTCTTACTGTTGGTGTTGCGTAATCTTCCCACTGGGAGATCTCGCTCCGGGGACTGACTGTCTCTCTCGCTGCCTTTAATTCAGTCTCGGTCACAAAACATTTATAGAGGTCAGATGCTGTTTAATCCCATGTCTATAATGATGATCTGTAGCGACAGTCCACATGATTTGCATATATACTGTACATTATCAACACTGCATTGACTTAAAAGCAAAGACTTTCTGTGCTTTTTAGTTACTTTCCGTCATAGTGCAGAGAAAAAAAATTTGTATCCAGCCACATAAAACAACCAAGCTGAAGCCTCTGCCAGCTGGTGTGGACTGAATGAACATGCAAGTGGTAATTTACTATATCTAGCGCCCACTTACCTGCTTAAACAAGGGCTAAGCGAACGTTACGTCTCCTAATTAATATTCATGAACCAAGCTGTTAAGATTTATAATGATTCACTTTTCGTTCCTGCGCCCCAGTGTATTATCACCATAATACTGAAACATTATGTTATATTTTATATAACATTTCAGGAGCAATTCATTAGCTTTTTATTAATTCACAGTCGTATTTACCTTATGACAGTGGTATTTGCATGCTTTCTCTTTTTGACCTTGTTTAGTGGGACTAAAAAATATTTTAACGAATATATAAACAAAATATTTTTCCCCACATTGTTTAAGGCTGTACTAAATAAATTCATTCATGAGACCAATTAAAGAAAAAGTGTCAAAGTGTTGTGACAGTGTATGGCTGAATTCTGCTGCTAATGAATACACAAGTTTCACATGGTTTATTTTTTATTTTTTGGACTTACGTACACAAACCCTAGCTATATATATATATATATATAAAATAATTTTAAATATTTAAATAATTGTAAATGATTTTATATTCCTGTGATGGCAAAGCTGAATTTTCATCAGTCTTCAGTGTCACATGATCCTTCGGAAATCATTCTAATATGCTGATTTTCTGCTCAAGAAATATTTCTTATCATTTTATTATCCTTTATTTTACCAGGAATTATCCCATTGAGATAAATCTCTTCTACCAGGGAGTCCTGGCCAAAATGGCAGCACAGAAAGTTTCACATACAGATTAGACACACATAAAACAAAACAAAAAAAAAAATCCAACATCAATGTTTTTGTGAAAACTGTTATACATTTTTTCAGGATTATATAATAGAATAGAAAGAATAGAATAGAAAGTTCAAAAAAAAATTTTTTTTTAGAAATATAAATTATGTTTTAACAATGTAAATATCTTTACTGTCACTTTTGATGTGTATCCTTACTTTTTCACAATTATCATAAAAGGTAAATTTTTAATAAGAACATACTAGGACTCAATAATAATTGATAATATATATTATATTGTTAACTAGAGGCAGAAAAATGCTTTTGGATGAGAAAAAAATACACCTTTATTAACATTTACTGTCATTCTTGATTTACAATACAAGATTTCCATTTTATATTGTTGTTAAGAGCCTGCACTGTAAAAAAAAAAAAACGAATTAATTTTTAATTAAACCATTTATTTTACGGACATTTCCGTTAACTGTATGTCCGTTAACTGTAAAACACAACACAGTGCAGTGCAAAATCAGTACAGAAAAGTATATTATTTTTGCATTTGTTTTTAGAGTGGAACTAGTAAATTGTAACATTGTTTACATGTACCCAATTGCCCGATTATATACAAAACACAACTGGAGGAAAATATGCAACATTGCTTGGTGAATCTTCAGAAAACTTCAACTGGATTTTTCTCAAAATCAACTCTGCTGGCTATCGATTTCAAACGGCTGTAGCTCATTTTTTTGTTCGATTCCAACAAGTCATATATAATTTTGAAGGTATTTTAATGGAGAATGAAAATAAAAGGAACTCATTTTGAAAATTTGCCCATTCTGACTCATATTTTGCCAGCACGGGTCACATTTGCTTAATTTAAAAGCACAGGGGATGAATTTTAGTTTTATTAAAATTGAGGGAGACACTGCATATTTTACAGCCCTGTAGGAAACATTTGTATCACATGATGTTGTTGCCATGGTAAAATTAAAGGTTTTGGATCAGCATGTTTGACTGCTGTGGCTTTAGAGCTAAATGCTAACGTGCCACAGATGGAGTGACTCATGCAGCACAGCTGCTTTATGGAAGAGCATGTAGTGTTTCAGTGAAGACCACTTCACTGATTCTTCATTCTTCTTGGAGATGCTGCAGTATGAGACAGGAAATCTTCCCAAACTGAACTTGCGAGTGGCCGTTTGCTGTGGAAGCAGACAGAAGTGCTTAAACTGCATGTGGGCCGCCTTTGAATGTCAGCTGAATAGCAAATATCATGAGTGCTTAAAGTATGAAAAGGACCGAATAAAGGGGGCAAAATACCATACGCATAATGAGCAGACTTACACAATGTGTAGATTTCAGTCACTGTATTGGTTTATGTAAGCCACCGGGGTGGTAGGAGTATTTTTATAACTAGAGTATTTTTGTTCCAAGTTGGTCCAAATTATCTTTTTTTTTTTTCAGTGTGTGTAATTGTAATTGCTGCTAACATTCATTTTTAAGTTGATCTCATATTACATATTAACACTTTTAACTTGTAACATCTCATTACAGCATCTATCTAACTTTTTCTGTATTGTATGAACTGCTTTTGCTTGTTTGTATGTTTCTGCTATCATCTGCTTATCTGCTTCTTTCTCTGTCCATCTCTGTCCCTTTATTTGCTCTCTACTCGTCCTTCCATCCCTTTCTGTGTCTTTCTCTGTCTCTCTCAGAGGTGTCAGACTACACTCATCCTCCAGCTGCTCCACAATCACTCATCTCTCCTCAGCTTCCACCTTCAGTTCCCATCAGCCATCTAAAAGCCGCAGTCACCATCAGTTCTGCTGCCCTTCCAGGCTGGGCAGACCCGAGCCACCCTCCAGCAGGTGCTCAGAGCGGGCCAGGTAAGGGCCAGCAGAGGGCCAACAGAGCCCAAATCCTCTAGTTCCCTTAGTTTCTGTACCCACAGCATTTCTTAATGCCACTTCAGCCCATTTCCCCTCTTCAGATTCCCACATCACCCTGAAGTGCCGTTCACAATTACATCTGTTTGCAGTGACAAAGCGACCTGAAGTCATTCGTTCTAAATGAGAGTCATTTCCGGCAACATTAGCAGCAGCAACTGTTGTCGATGTGACAAAGTAGAGCTCAGCTTTATGCAAATGAGCAGCAACGCAATGCAGAAACTACCAATGGGAGTGCAGAAGGTGATCCACCTCCCGATACTGTAGTTTTACTGGTGAATGCATCACTGCTCATTTGCAAGTTCAACTGCACTGAATTTATGAGAACTGTTGGCTCTCAATGGCCTATGTTTCAGTCTGAGCTGGTTCAGATCCTGATCCCACTCCTTCTCTCTTATAACTATTTTCCTCTCTGCACTTTAATGAAAAAGTTTTGCTGCAAAATGCTGTGATTGTGAACACCGCTTTACACCATGTGTGATGCAACAAGTTTCCATTATCAAGTAATCTGTCCTCACAAAATCACATCCAGTCTGAGCATATTCCACTTTTTCAGAAAAAAAAGTACAAAACTCATTGGGACAGTACTCTTTCAAAAGGTACTAATATGTGCCATTTAGGGGTAAATAAGGTACAAAGATGTACATTTTAGCTTTTGTACCTAAGGGTACCACTCCAGTGACAGCTTTGTACCTTTTTTCAGAAACTGCAGTGCTCAAACTTAATAATTAATTTTTTTTCCCCTGCTGGCCCAGTAGTTTAAATTTTCAATCAATGCACCACAAAAGAATGATCAATGTTTAGCAATGCATTTGTTTTTTTATATTTGCTAGAATGCTGTAACTCATAAAATCCTGAATATCCATATACAATACTGTTCAAAAGTTTGAGGTTGGTAAGATTTTTTTTGTTTTGTTTTTAAAAGTCTCTTATGCTCACCAAGGCTTCATTTATTTGATCACAAATACAGTAAAAAGAGTAATTTTACAAATTATTACAATTTAAAATAACTGTATTGTTGGCTATTGCTACTCATATCCCATGCATGACTGGTTTTGTGGTCCAGGGTCACATATATTTTAAAATGTAATTTATTCCTGTGATCAAAGCTGAATTTTCAGCATCATTACTCCAGTCTTCAGTGTCGCATAATCCTTCAGAAATCATTCTAATATGCTGATTTGCTGCTATTTTTGTGGAAACCATGATCTTTTTTTTTTAGGATTCTTTGATGAAAAGAAAGCTCAAAAGAGCAGCATTTACTTGAAATAGAAATCATTAATTTTTGTGGAAACCATGATCTTTTTTTTTAGGATTCTTTGATGAAAAGAAAGCTCAAAAGAGCAGCATTTACTTGAAATAGAAATCATTATAAATGCATTTTCTGTTAGTTTTGATCATTTTAATGTGTCTTTTGTGAGTTGACCCCAAACGTTTGAATGCTAGTGTATGGAATCAGCAGAGCTTACATGGAAGAGATAGCATTTATCACTTTCCACTGTCCATAAATCCATAGGATTTATCACTTTTATCGCTTTCCACTGTCTTGCAATCTGTTGATTCACCAGCAGTTTACCAAACACTCCACACTGCCCCTCACCCTTTGACCTTTGACCTGTTGCACTCATCCAAACAACTGCCCTCACCTGGTGTGTCACATTTTGTGTGTATCGTGTCCTTCCTCTTGCCCTCGCTGTGAAGTGCTGAGAGAAGGACACTTCAGGGACTGCGGAGGAGGAAGTGATCACTTTAGCACTGTTAGAGAAGATGCTAGATGAGGCTTGAGGAAGTGAGAGGTACCAATTAATGTCTTACGGTTTGACGGATGCCTGTCATATAGAGTTGCTACAACTTTCACCTCGTCCCCCATCAATTCTTCCTTTATTTCTCTGTCCTTGTCCACCAGCGTTCCTCATTCCGTCTCTCTCTTCCTCCAGCGTCTCACTAACCCTGTATAAACACAGGATCAAACATGGCTGGCTCAGTTTAAGCCTCACAGAACAGCCATGATTGAGAGAGAGAGTAAAAGAAGAGACAGACACAGAGTGTGTGAACTTGATCTGTCGCTCTCTATCCTCTTTTCCTCAACTGTGCCATTTAAAGCCTCGTGCGCACGTCTGCTGGCAGAATGCCTCCCAAAATAAAAGCAACCTCATTACTTTAGACTCTGACAGACTCTCTCACTTTCTGATTTTCTTCACTCTGATGTCATGTTTCATTCTTTAATTTAATTTAGTATCATTCTGAGTGTGATTCACTCAAAGGTTTGCGCTATTTAATTTGATGCGAATGAAAAAACAGTGTGATGGATTGAACTACAGTCTGTTCAATCGGCCTCATTCATGAAACGAGCAGAATTTTTGTGTTAAGTCATTCTGGCGAAAATTTTCATGAAAGTGTTTTCAAGCGTATTTTTTAAATGTTAGCTGCTATGAAAAACTGTACACCTGCTTCCAACCATGTGCTAATGTTGCTTAAAACACTCAAATGTATTGTGTTCAAGGCATACTGCATTTTGATAACAATATTTACCATACATAATATATAATTTAAAAAAAATTAGTTAACCAATTAGTTCAATGTAAATAAATTTCATTAAAGTCATAGTCGGGTTTCCTTTTTAGATTGCCATTATTCTGAGCATTAGTAGTATTTGTCTGCAAGCTTAAAACTGTAATTGAGAACTCTTTTTTTTTTTGGTTTAATTAGTCTCTTATCAATATAATTTTCAATACTTAAGGCAAACCAAAGAAGGGAGTATAGATAATCCCACAGAATCCCTATACTCATAATTCACGTAGTTGTAATTCATGGCCAGGGACTGGCTGTCTCGATAAACTGCTGTTACATATGTTTAAATAATTGGAAAACATCTTAATCAAATCAATCAATAAATGAACACTGCATTCAGTTTGGAGGCAGTGACATTGACTGTATTTATATGTCTGTGCAGAAATATCAGGTACAGTCAATAATTTTACTCTAAAATAAAGCTGCTTTATGTTTCAATGAACACTGCACAGAGATACAGTAACTCTGCAGCCTTGTGAGATGTCTTTAAATTTGCTTGGTATTATAATTTTAAAATAAAATATCAGTATAGTTGCTGATTATTCTTTCCTTTTTATGCCGACATTTTAATATCAGTTAATCCCTGTCATTGAGAACCTTTTTTTGTAAATGAGTGGTATCCCAAATGTCACTGTGCTTGCTGATTTTGTGTGCACTGTGTTAACCTATTGTTCATAATTAATGTTTACTCTTGTTGTTTTCTGTTGTAGGAGGCATATATTAAAGCTGAATGTGCCACTATGAATAAAGTCAATCATTATCAGGACACGCTGACATTTTTGCCTGAAAATGCAAAAAAAATATAGTGAATTTTCTGGAAATCTGATGCAGGAAGTGGTGGTCAGAAAATGAGGAAAATGTCACAACATTGAACAAAAAATGGCATGACATTTTAATTTAAAAATTTCAAATTTAATGAGCTGATATTCAGATGAAAACTTTTTTTTTGCATTACACATGAAACATATCAGTTGTAATATAAATGTGCTGTCAATAATACATTTACTATTGTTTGGCAAATTTTTTCAGGCGAAATCCAGTCATTTGTCACAGGAATCCACGCGATTGGGAATTTCGTCAGAGACAAAATATTTTCATATGTAGATTTAACAAAAGTGTTAAGCCCAGCTAACGGGGAACGTTTTCACAACTTTCACTAAATTTTTTTTTTTTAATATATATAAATGTTAGGACAAAACGTTCTTAAAGTAATGTTTATGGAACATTTTTAGAACTTTATTAGTATATGATTTATGTACTCTGTTCTCATAACGTTCTTAGAATATTAAAAATAAATATTCAAATAACGCTACATTTGGGGTCAAAATAAAATCAGTAGAATGTTGTAAGAAACGTTTTTGTAATCTTAAAATAACGTTATAATCACAACAAGAAAACTGGACATGTCAGCATTTTAGAAACATTTCAAAACAATGTTCCCATTTTTATAACCAAACTTTGTTACCTGGGAAGTTACTTAGAAAGCTGCTTGTTTAGAAAGTGACTTAGTTCGCTACACTATTGAAAACAGACAATGGACCTTACCTTAAATTTTGCTAATGTGACTGAATGGCAGCGTTTCCTGAGAATGACACAGATGTACAATAGTATATCCAGTTGACATTTTAATGACATACATATACAGTATTTAATGATATGCATATATGATATTTAAAGGAACAGCAGCACACTGTCAAACTTGTAGGCCACTTGTATTTACAGAATGAAAACAAGGTGCTATTATTGAAATGAAGCTCGCACATGCTGTAGACATGAATAAACGTGATGACTGAAAACTCTGTGTTTATGTGAATCTTTCACCAGCTTTGTTCCTGAAGCTCATGAACTTTGCCCCGCCCCTTTTTGATTGCACACATGCTGTTCAGGAATGCATGTATGAAATGAAACCATTCCTCGCCCCCCTCTCTCTCCTCACTCCCTTCGGTGTTAATATTGCAGCATTAATCACCATATGTGTGCCAGGAAGCTATATTTATACATTATTTTCCCTGCGCTCGAGCTGTCAAAAGACTGTCAGAAATGTAGTCATTCAACTCTGCAGTATGTGTGTTTGTATGAGGGTGCGGTTGTGTCACATAGGATCAGTGTGAATGACTGACTGTCTCTACCAGCAACACGGTAAGTGTTCTTATGTTTGTCATATACAATATTGTCCTCAATGTCCATCACACAACAGAGTTTGTGGATTATTGATATCAATATAAAAGTTATAAAGAAGTATTAGACATATTAGTACAGGCAGAACAAGCTTTTGTCTGAAGTTCAAGTATCTGCTCTAGGCAAATATATACAGTTTAAGTGTAAAACACAAGTGTCAGTGTTTCTATGTTTTTGTTTGTATGTGTGAATGGTGTTATTGTGTCAAAGAGGAGGAAATGCTGTGGTCATATTTGCACTTTGGTCTTTTTTATTTTTAGGACCATTATTTCGTGCCATATTATGCCGGTGATTTGAATGTGTTTACTGACTGTATGCTCATTATAGCCGGCAGCTAAAGAACAGGTGAACACGTTTCAGGTAGAGCAGAGAGAGACAAGTGAAAGTATTTTTTTGTGTTTGTCTGTGTGTCGTGAAGAGATGTCAGGAGCTCCTTTGAGACGCTGAGCTGTGTGTGTGCAGGGGGGGAATACAAGGAGAGGGGGGAAAAGAGAGTATATGAGCTTTGAGGATGGATGAGGAATAATCACCAGTATGGGACCTGTCTGACAGGATAGAGTGAATGCTGGAAAAGAGAGGAGGTAAGCGCTTTATTAACACACAGACCCTCAGGTGTAGCTCTGGTCAAATGGATTGTGGGATAGCTTTGCAGGCTCAGCTCGTAGGGTAAACTTATTGTGGTTGTGTTCAGATGCGCTTGGCTGGTGCGTTTCATTTTTAGTAGTTTCATTTTATTTTATCTTGTCAAGAGGAAATATGACCATATCTGATGAAAGTGATTTGATTTTATCTAAAGAAATGCCTTTCTTAAACAGAAAGTTCACCCCAAAATAAAAATTTTAAAAATCATAATTTACTCAACCTCATGTCATTCCAAACCTGTTTGACTTTCTTTATTCTGTGAAACACAAAAAAAGATATTTTAAAGAATATTCTAACAGATTTTTGTCCGTGTAGTGAAAGTCAGTAGGGTCCAAATTAAATCAAATTAAATTTAAATTAAATAATTAAAATCGAAATAATTTTCAAAATAACTGTTAAACTACTTTCTTGTCCTAGAATACACGAGTTAATAAAATGACACAGAATCAGAAATAGAATCTGTGCATGAAAAAATCTGTATAAAGTTCTACACACACCTTGCATTTAATTGAGCTAATTTGATTACGCATTCAGCCATCTGAATCATAAGACTGTATTACAAGCTCAGTATTGTTAGCACTTTAATTCCATTCTGCAGATTTCTCCCATGATGAGAGCAGTTTTTTTATTCAGTTTCTTTGAGTTTGTATTTTTTCGTATATTTTGCATAAGAATCTCTATAATATTCTATTTACCTACTATGTTCTATTCTGTTTAATTCACATCTTATTTCTTGACAGGTTATTATATAACATGGTATTATGCGTGTGTATGTCCTTAATTCATAGTTAATTCATTTTTTGTTGTTTTTTGGGACAAGGAACTATAAGGATAATTATTTCACTACATGAATGTAATACATACGTTACAAATAACTTTTAACCTTGAAATGCTCCATCTAGAGCCGGCCTGTGGGTCATTTAACATATGAAAAAGAAAATAATCACAGACCCTCTAATTCTGTGATGTGTCGGCAGTCAGTCAGTCAGTCAGTCAGTCAGTCGGTAATGAAAGTATTGGAACGGCAGCTGAAACACTTCACTGCGTTTACCCACTCTGCTATGTTTGTGTGTGCGTGGTGTTTTAAACAGCTTTTCATCCTCGTGGACAACATGGATTAGTATGTCTGTATAGCACTGATTACACACTGGCTCTAGAATCTGAAATCTGTGACTTTAAAAGGACTCAATTTGATCCTCTTTTTAAGCTGGTCTTGACAGCTGTTTCCTGCTGTTTGCCTCAATAGCTCGCTGATTTTCTGTAATGATTCTTTTATCACACGCCTTTTGACTCTGTGAAGCTACAGAGCTATCAGAAATTATTCAGACGCTGTCAGTTTTCCCACACTTTGTTAGAGAATTTTTGCTGTGCTTATTTGATCATATGACCATAGACTGAAAAGACTGCAACATTTTAAGCATGTTTTTTTAAAGAGAACAAAAAGAAATGTGCAACCTTTTATTCAATACTTTCTAGATAGAACCTTCTTTGGTTGACATGAGGAAGTGTCAACCAGCTTTGTATTTGGTCAGTTTCTCCAATTATTCCCTGTCAGACTGTTTGGAAGGTCTTTTTGGGACTTTTCTGTGTTTGATTGGGCCTCTTGAGAACATTCAGACACTCGTCCTGAAGCCACTGCAGTGTTGGCTTCAGGTCATGTCATGTCATCCTGCTTAATGGACTGAAATGGACCCTTGTTCATTTATTTTTTAAACCCTAGATTTAAGCATCTAATGAGAGTTCCTTGGCTTTGATTCTGCACTGCCACTTTCAATGAAGAATTTGAAACTAACTTTGAAGTTAATTTTTATTACAAATGCTTCTGTTAGGGTGAGTCACATTAGATTTAGTTAACCATCTGTGTCAGCTAAAGATAACCTCCATTTGCTGTCAAAAACTGTTTCCAATATTATCAGATATCTAGTATATGGAGCATCTTGGGTGTCGAGACAAATCACAGTTTTCACCTGGTACAAAAACAAAACCCCACAAAAGTTGTTTAAAAATATGCTTCTAAATTTTATATGCAATGCAAATGTGTGGCATGTCCACCTTTCAATCATAGCTGTTAACATAGCACATTATTGAAATATTTCTTATGTTTTAGCATGTTATTTACTCTTGCTCAGAGTGCTGACTGTAAAAGCACTGTAAAAAGGTGTCTTCCCACCCATTAGAATATAATCAGAGACTAATTACGTCAAGGTGTTTGAAGACAATGAATGCAGATCACAGCCCACAGTCTCACCCAATTACACAGCAATTACAGCTCATTATCAGAAGGGATGCCTTTCACGTTTCTGGTGAGCTGACCTGCCGCTGAACTAATATGACAGATAATATCTCAAAGGTCACATTTGAATGGTGTTACAAAGTGTATTTAGAAAGCACATTTGAATATTGAAATCATTACGGTAATTGCACGTTCTGGAAGCTTATACACAATGTTATATATAGCAATTTGTTTTGCTTTGTTTTAATGGTATTTTGTTACACAACACAAAAATGGCCTCAAATGTGTTTGCTTAAAATGTCAAACCAAATGGCATCCACAAATAAATTATATTAGACCTTTTCTCTTATAATTTCGCAATCTAAAAATGCCCAAATATTTATCTTCATTTTGAACAAAATATCTATTTTATAGATTCAGACCTTTTTGTTAAAGTGATGGTTCACCCAAAAATGAACATTTTGTCCTTTCATCTCAAAGTTGTTCCTTTCATCTGTTGAGCATAGAAGATATTTTAAAGAATATGTATAATCAAACATTTGCTGGTAGCCATTGACTTCCTTAGTATTTTTTTACATACTGTACCATGGAAGTCAATGGCTGCTGTCAACTGTTTGGATACCAACATTATTCAAAATATCATCTTTTGTGCTCAACAGAAGAAAGAAACTAAATACAGGTTTAAAACAACTTGATGGTGAATAAATGATGACAGAGTTTTCATATTTTTGGTGAACTGTCCCTTTAAATGTTTGGTTTGAAAAGTCTATTTATGCTGTCCTTCTTTACATAAATGCCACTTAGTATGGCATTTTTTAAAATTTGGCTTAAGTGTTCAAGTACCTTTTGGGGCCGCTGAATATAAACTGGCTCTGCTGTCTCTGAGTGCATTTGCAGAGCAAACTATGCTGAGCATTTTAGAAAAGTTTAATTTTATATTGTTTCTGATGCAACCTGCTCAGCAAGTTACTACAACATTCCTGTCTGCTTAACAAACACTGAACTGCATCCTCCTAAACTGAAAGCAAGAATAAAGATAAATCTCTTATAATACTGGAGAAAAATAGCAACAAAGCACATGCATTAATATACTATATCGACTAATAATTCCTTTAGCCATTCTTAATAAAGCACTGATATTGATTATTCAGCTACAGACCAGCACATTGTTAAACACTTGTGGGTCAGTAAGTTGACGTTTGCAGTGTTATAAAAGAGAATAATAAAGAAAAATCACTGAACCATCATGTGTTCAGGTGGCTGCTCTGTCAGTACGTGTGTTCTTCACTGGAAACTGCAAATATGAACCGAATAAAGAAAATGAAGAATACTACACTTTTTGAGTTGAAAGAAAACAGCTAAACATAAAAAGGAAGTTCACTGGTTGTAAAAATGAATAATCTATTCCACCTTATACTGTGGATCTGGGTGATTTAGTAACTTTGATAGGTATAAAAACAACAAACTTGCCTAACTATCAGTGTTGCCATGTCCTCTCATTATAAGCTACTTTGGGCTTTTTCTTTCTTGAAGTTGTTTCTAAATGTGGCTGTAGTGAGTTGTGTTTTTTGGAATTATTTATACAATACAGTCACATATTTGGGTCAGTGCTAGTGCTTGGCCCACCTACTGTTCAAGACATAATGCCATTAGTCCTCTTGTAGCCTTTCCCGGTCCCTCTTCTACACCAAAACCAGAAATATATTCATTGGTTTAAATGGACAGTCATATACAGTATATATGTAATATTTGAATTATTTTTTGAGGATTTTTGGATTTATATGGCCAAAAGGCATGTTTTTCTAGTGAGATCTGGCAACACTCGTAGCCACACCACCAGATTTTATTTTATTTTTTTAATTGTTGCTGTGCAAATATATAACATCTTGGTTATAAATAATGATTTTAAACTCAGTACAGTTAAAAAGAGATCATGGAACATGACTTCATGAACCACGATGAACATAATAAACCAGTTTAGACTTAAATGTATCCCTTTTTGACAATTCTAATGCAAGTTTTTCTCTTTCTCCTAAAAATTACAATTAAGGTTAAATGTTTAAATTTTTCCTCAAATGTACGCATGCTGTAGCTATATTTAAATATTGATGAATGCGATATTCAATGTTTACGTCATGCACACGGCTAGGTATATTTGAATGCACTCTTAAAAATAAAGTTTCCAAAAGGGGATTTTCGCAGTGATGCAATAGAAGAGCCATTTTTGGTTCTCCAGTGCCTTTCAGTGAACAGTTCTTAAAAGAACAATTTTTCAAGAACATTTTTCCACTATAAAGAACCTTTTATGGTCTCATGAATGTTTAAAGGTTCTTCATGGAACCATAGATACCAATAAAGAACCTTTATATTTAAGAAGCTGTATATATTATATATCTATTGTAACATTCAAAGTCTTACACTCTTACAACCTGCAACTTATCCACCAACACCCACGGTTACTGTATCAGTGCTCCGTATCTATAGCAACACTCTTTCTAATGACTTCCTCACCTCCCACGGTGGTCTCACGGCAACTGTCACTAAGCAACCCTACCTTCCTCACTCCTACATGTGTGTGAGAGAGAGTGGGTGGGAGGAGTGGGAGGAATGGGGAAAAGGAAGATGTGAGATGCAAGACGACAATTTTATGAGCAGATGTTATAGCAGCATTCCCAGAATAAAACAGCACTACAGGTTTGTCATTGCATGTAGGCAGCAGATGCCAGATTGGGATAAATTAAGCCAATTTCAAAACCAGTATTAAAGTAAAACAGAAGTAAAGCTAGTTTTGGTGCATTGCTATGTGGTTGCTCAAACCTCTGTGATATAACTGGCAGCTTTCATTCAGAGGAGGTTTATGGGATTTATGAAATTGCAGGTTGACATCTAGAACTGCAAAACCAGTCGAAACCCAGTTAAAGCAACTTTGAAACTAGTTCATTTACTTATGTAAAGTAGCCTATAAACTAATAGTGTGTATGTTTGAACAGTTGTAGCTACACGTAGCTGTGAAGTATATCAACAGCACTTTTCAGACCGTGGGATTGTGATGTCATCTAGCAATCAATATTTGCAAAGAAAACAATTACATCATTGCAAATGCTTGAATAAATACACTTAGTCTTGATGGTGAAACTAGAATTTGTTTTCAGGTAGCTGTCATTTATTTCTTCTCATGTCGTTCCAAAACATATATGACCTTCTTTCTTTGGAACACAAAAGGATATAATTTAATGAATATTTGGTTAAGGAATTCAATACATGACTGTATATTGTGCTTAAATGCCTACTAAAGCATGCAGGACTATCAGCTAAAAAGTGCATGTGGCTCAAGTTTAATAGTAAAATTGTAGTGGCCACCATTGCTCTCCAGTCCAGTAGGTGGCAGAATTGTTCATCTGCTTTTTCTGTTATTTCTATGTAGCAATGTAAAAGGTGTATTTCCATCACCTACTGAACTGGAGGGAAGTGCTGGGTGGCGCACAGAAAAACAACGATGGCCCTTACGATTTTACTATTAAAATTGCCTAAATACCATTGTTGGGAGTCATGCAGGTCTGGAACAACATGAGTAAATAATGAGAGAATTTTCATGTTTGAACTATTCCTTTAATAAACAAACACATTGCATCAGGCCAGTGATCTGATCTGATTATTAGAAATATTGGAATACATTTGCAACTATTTGGTCCTTGATATAAGTTAACTTACTTTTAAGTACCCAGAGGAAAATCATATTGCTCTATGATATTTCAAGAGATTTAAATGAAACTAAGAACCCAGCTCATTTAAAAGGATAGTTCACCCAGTTGTCATAATTTATTCACCCTCATGTTGTTCCAACCCTATATAAGTTTCTTTCCTTATGTTGAACACAAAATAAGATATTTTGAAGAACCAAACAGTTGATGGTCCCCATTGACTTCCTACTATGGAAGTCAATCTTCTTTTATGTTAAACAAAAGAAAGAAGCTCATACAGGTTTGGAATGACATGAGGGCGAGTGAATGATGCCAACATTTTCCTTTTTGGGTGAACTATCCCTTTAAGCATCTGTTTTGTCTCAGATGGTTCTCCTAAAAATATGAAGACGCAAATGTGACGATTCTTGTTGTACAGTCGAGTGCTATAAAATTATTTTGTATTGCTTGGCTTAGATGATTATGAATATGAGAAATGTTTGAGTTTGTATTTACATTTCTTTGCAGCCTTATTCATTTTGCCAAATATGAACACAATCTGAGACATTTCTGAGATTTCTTCTTAAACGTGAGATTACTGGGGTGTTTTTCTCAAGAGAAAAAAAAAATCTTAAAAGCTGGTTCTTATTTAATCTCAATGCATTTAGGAGAAACAATTAAGACATCAAAGAGATCTCATTTATGATTTTGCTTTCCTATGGGTACAGCTGCCACAGTACAGCTCAAAAGGCAATTGCTGTGTCTTCCTTTCCCCCTTCAATCTTTTGTTCACTTCATACAAATACAGGAAACCACCCATATTAGGGGTGGAAAATAAAACAGACCAGCGAAATGGAGAGAGGGACACTGCTTTTTATGACCGTCATAGACAATTACCACAAACACCTGTGTGAAAAACTAGAAAAAGATGATAAATACAAGCATTGCAGGAGATCCTAAAGCTGATTGGCCAGAAACTCCAGCCTCAGTGACACATCCGCTCACTCTTTCCGAGCTACTGACTTCAGTGAACTACACCAGCGCACTTTGTGTAATGTAAATAAAGGGAGGGAGAGAGAATAGGAGGAGGGAGGGTTTAAGCACTGCCATGTGACTATGTGGTGGTGACCTCCTGACAGTCGGTCATAACTGCAGAACGACTCTAAAGCCACAAAGTTCAGCATTTGGTGAATTCCAGGAGGTTTCAGCGACTCCTTGCCAAATTTGAACTTGTAGGAAGCGAAACCTCCCTTTCGCTCTCAGGGTGGATGTTCATGTGCATGGGTTTATGCAACTATTTGGGTCTTTCTAGTAAATGTGGTAAGTGTACAGTTAAAGTTTCCTTTTTTATTTAACCCTAACATCTGCTGTTGTGTTATAAGCCTGTTAGGTTTCTGTTTTCCTACATACAATAGAGGACAAAAGGAGGGTATTTTGCTTTTGTACAAACTGGCCCTTTCTGGACAGGTGTGTAATGGTTACCTGTTGTTACATGTGATAAACCGCAAAACAAGGGTTATTTGCATCCATGTAAGTGTCTTTGTGTGGGCTTGAGAGAGTGAGAAATCATTTAACCAAAATGAGAATAGTTTCGTAAGACGTCTGAATTGCAGTACATTAGCATTATATGATAATATCTTGCCTTCAATAACCTCCTCTGACTTAGTCATACAGAACAGGAAGTTGCCTGCAGTGATTCAGAAGTACCCACACACTGTCCTGTCAGAAAGCTGTGTCAGGAATATGAGTTCAGATCACATGTTGTTGTGTTTCCCATGGCAAACCTAAGGGTCAACGCCTCTGCACTGGGGTGACTGACCCTGTAAACTGAGCTCCTGTGTCAATAGTCTGTTTGTTCTTATTCTGTAATTTCTTATGCAGTGGTGTTTGCAGACTCTAACACAAAGTATTAAACGTCAGTGTGTAACTTGTTTGTGCATAAATGGTACCTCAATTTGTGTGGATTGCTGAGGAGAAGTATGTTATTACTTTTCCAAGCAACTGGGGGGGAAAAAACATTAAATTACATTGAATTGACAGGATGTAAGCCATATCAAGTGAACGTCATAAGCAGGCATAGCAACAACCTAGAACATCCTAGCAATACCCTAGCAATCAAACAGAATACTAGCAACCACATAGCAATGTGCTAACAACCATTGTTATGCCACCACAAAGCAATGCTCTGGTAACATAAAGCACCTTAGTGTCATGATGGTGAGTTTTAGACTGGAAAACACCACTTGCATTTTCTTCAAAAAACATAGGAATCTATTTCAAGTTATATTTTGGTATAAAGGCCCTTGAGTGAGATTGCATAATTGATGTCATTATGTGTGCTGCGTATGTTTGGCGGTATGTGTATCAATCAAACTCTTGCTCTGATAGTACCCTGGAGGATAAGTGAGTCACTTATGGCAGCGGAAGACTACAAGTCATTAAGGATGAGAGCTGTTGTGTGAGGAACAGAATATGAGGAGGTGTCAATATTGTATAGTTGAGGTGAAAACAGGTTGGATATGATGCCACAGATGTGAAACATGCCAAAACTTCTCACATGACAGGTACAGAAGTCAAAAACAGAAGTTGATTTGACAGGAAATTCACTACTGCATTTCAAGTTTCTGATAGTACATACTGATGAATTTTTGAGTTTTAATAGATTGTTTAAATATAAACTATGATCTTTGATAAAGGAAACCAAGCTCTTATTAAGGCATAGACTTGCGTAACTCTCTCCAGTTACAAATCTTAATTATAACTAGAATTGTTCTAATTGTCTTGGTGTGATAATTCTGGGAAAGCCTGAGGCTTGTTTAGGACATTTGCCCTGTTTAAAGCTTTCCTGAAAGTCAAAATGCTAAGTCAGTGGGAAATAAATAATGTCATGAATTCCTGAGTTGCTTGAGATTTTTATCTTATCCTCTCATTATGGGGGAGTTTTAGACTCATTTCTCAGAATTATTATCTCTCTCTCCTCTCTCTTTTCCCCTCTCTCTCTCTCTCTCTCACCCACCCCTTTCAGTGAGGAGGAAACCCAGAGTTCAGCTTCACGTCCTTTTTCAGACAGTTCCAGCAGTAAATCTCCTTACGTGCACAGCTCTGACCATTACGGGGACAACAGCTGTGGCCCCCCAGGCCCTCGGGTGCCTTTTGTGCCCCCTCCAAGCCCAGCCAGCCTCGCCTGGGCACAGCGTACACGCAACCAGCCAGCTAGCCTGGCCCTACGTAAGCAAGAGGAAGAAGAGAACAAGAGGTGCAAAGCCCTATCAGACAGTTATGAACTCTCTACAGACCTACAAGACAAGAAGGTAAGGCATGCAAAAAAAAGAATCATGATTCATCATGATCACAATCTATTGAACTCTCTACAGACCTACAAGACAAGAAGGAAGGGAAGCAAAAAAAAGAATCATGATTCATCATGATCACAATCTATTGAAGCAAATATAACTGATGAAGGTTTTACTGTGCAGGTGGAGATGCTGGAGAAGAAATATGGGGGTTACTTCGTGAGTAGACGAGCAGCACGTACCATCCAGACAGCATTCCGTCAATATCGCATGAACAAGAACTTTGAGCGCCTGCGCAGCTCAGCTTCTGAGAGCCGCATGACACGGCGCATCATCCTTTCCAACATGCGACTGCAGTACTCGTTTGATGACCGACATCCTCAACCTCCCACCCAGACTCACTACAGTCACAGTCCAGGAATGGGTCCTCCGCATTCTCCAACCTGCACCACAGAGCCAAGCTCCCCATCACGACCGGAATACACCCACCTAGAGGACTCCTTCTCAAAACAAGTCAGTACTCAGTTTTATTGTATCTGATCTGTCCCCAACATTGGATGCTAATGTACAGGCTTCATAACTAGCTTAACCAGCGAGATGTTTTTGGTCAACTAGTTTCACCAGAAAGACTGCTGGTCAAAGTTCTGCGTACCTGTCTGACCTGGTCTTTTCAGTGGGGTAGTGTCCATAACTTGCCCATACACCTTATGTGAACAGACAGTTTACATTTACATTTTTTTGTATTAAAGCAAGATTTTCATCAGCAGATAGATTCCAAAACTGTCAGATCATGGCCAGATAATGCTATGTAAAATGCATATCCTGTGGTTTCTATGCTCTTGCAAAAACTGTACATTTAGAGGTACAACAACTTGTCACTGGGGCAGTACCCTTAAAGGGACAACTTTATTTACCCCTAAAAGGTTACTCGAAGGTACTAATATACACCTTCTCTAGGGTTACAACAGTGTTCCTGGGAGAGTACCTTTAAGTGTACAACTTTGTACATTATGTACCAGCCTGATCTCACAGCAATTCGTACATACTGTATTTTATGAGGTGGCTAAATCATACAATTTCGTACGTTTTCTGTGAGGGGTAGGTTTAGGGGCGGGGTTAGGGGTGGTCATTCATACTAATTCCTATGAATTTTTGAGAAAGTTTTGTGAAAAATCATACGCATTTTACAAGGTGGCAAATTCGTAGGAATATGTATGAAAAGGCCACCCCTAACCCCGCCCCTAAACCTACCCCTCACAGAAAACATACGAAATCGTAAAATATGTATGAATATGTATGAATTGCAGTGAGATCAAATTGGTATATAATGTACAAAGTTGTACCTTTAAGGGTACCCTCTCAGAGACACTGCTAAATCCCTAAAGATAAAATTTTTGTAGTTTGCCTGACAGTGTCTGTTTATTTGTACTCAAGGTGAAGTCCTTGGCCGACTCCATTGATGATGCCCTAACGTGTCGACCACGCCGAGATGATTCCCAGGAAGGTATAGGGGATGGAAGTGGTGTTGTGGATGACTTCGGCGAGTGCATATGGAGTAGCAACAGCCACGTATCCTTACGAAGAGGTCTTGGAGACAGGGATCGAGGAGGTACAGGGGGCTTGAGCATGCACGAAGACAGCACAGCCACCTCCTACAGTGATGTTACGCTTTACATGGACGACGGTCTACCTTCCTCACCGCTTTCTCTAGACCGGGCCCCTAGCAGCACAGACACTGAGTTCTGGGGGGGTGTTGGAAGCGGGGTAAGTGGTAGAGAAGATAGCCGTGACACAGAAGGAGGAGGAAGCAGCAATAGCCGCCGAAGCACACCTTGCACAGAGTGCCGTGATTACCGTTTAAGGGGAGGGCACTTACCATTACTTACGATAGAACCACCTAGCGACAGCTCAGTGGACATGAGTGACCGCTCAGACCGAGGCTCCCTTAGCAGACAACTAGTCTACGAGCAGGACTCAGCAGGAGGATCACCTCAAGGGACACTAAAGCACAACCCTAATGCTCGTTCAACATCCTCGACAGCTGCACAAGGTCAAACACGTCCAGCTAGCCGATCGATACCATCGCACATCCCACACCACATGGCTCACCATCATCACCATCACCACCACCATCATCATCACCAGTACCCCGACACCCCTTCGTCCTCCTCCTCTCCTCAACAGCCCTCAACCACACCGCTCTCATCCTCCTCTTCAGCACCACTGCCTCCTGGTGGCTTGGAGCAGCAGTGCTGCTCGGACGGTGATAATGACTCACTGAACTCCACCACAAACTCTAATGAGACCATTAATTGCAGCTCAGGCTCCTCTTCAAGGGATAGTCTGCGGGAGCCCTTGCCCCCATTAGGGAAACAGACCTACCAGAGAGAAAGTCGGCACAGCTGGGACTCTCCTGCCTTTAACAACGACGTAGTGCAGAGAAGACAATATCGCATCGGACTCAACCTCTTCAACAAGTAAGAGAAAATGAAACACTGCCTCTTTTATACAACACTCCCACCATTTACAATTACTATGAAATTACAAATCAAATTAAGGAAACTGAATGCATCTGTTTGAAACATGATTAAACTATGCTGATGTTTTTGAACTGCAGGAAACCAGAAAAGGGTATTCAGTACCTAATTGAGAAGGGGTTTGTGTCAGACACACCAGTGGGCATTGCTCGCTTTATCCTGGAGAGAAAAGGCCTGAGTCGGCAGATGATTGGAGAGTTCCTTGGAAATAGACAGAAACAGTTCAACAAAGATGTATTGGAGTGAGTCCACACAATAAATCCTCTAAAATTAAGAAAATGACAAACGTTTAAATAAATAACTTTCAAAAAAAAATTTGCTTTGAAAAAATAAAATTGTTAACAGCAACTACCTAGTTTTTGAATCCTCAGTTAACTCATACTGAATAGATATGTAGGCATGCGTTTTATATAAATTATACAATATAATGTACATAATTTAGCTTGCAATGTAACAGAGCAGGGGTCTTCAACCTTTTTCAGGCCAAGGACCCTAATAATGCTCTTTTGTTCCATGCATGTTTTAATTTTTGGGATTAAACAATAATCCATTTGGGGTTACAGAGCCCAAATACCCTTGGAGCACAATTCACAATGAAGTAATATAATATACTGTACAATACTACATCAAGAAATGCACAGAAAATGTTGGTGGCTATAGCCTTGTCGGCAGCGCACTGACATACAGCGTTGTTGCGCTACGGGCGTCCCAAGTTCGAATCCTGATTTATGGACCTTTCCCAATCCTGCCCCCTCTCTCTCCACTTCGCTTCCTGTCATCTTTGAGCTGTCCTATCACAATAGAAAAAAATAAAGACAGACTCCACAAACAATTGGATGCATGTTTTGGCATAAGCATGTATAGATGTAATGTTTTCTTCTACTTTTGTTTTTCTCAGTTGTGTTGTGGATGAAATGGACTTTTCCGGAATGGATCTCGATGATGCTCTGAGGAAGTTTCAAGCTCAGATAAAAGTCCAAGGAGAGGCCCAAAAAGTGGAAAGACTTATTGAGGCTTTCAGGTATGTGAATGTGCTTATACACAATTAGTACACAAGTAAAAAACTCAAAACACTTAACAGATTTACTAACAGCTTGTGCCAGCACAAACCGTCTTTTGGCATTAAAATAGTACTGTCAGGATTTACTAAAGACACGCAGTGAAGAATTAGCGCTCAAAAGGCGTGGACACAGTTATTTTTGCGCCTGACCTTATTGAATATGCATTTGTAAAAGTTTCCCTTTCAGACGCAAAATTTATTTGAGGAGAGTATTAAAATGAATCACGCAACATGATTTGCTAACGTTGGCGCTCGTCAAATTACTGGTATTTGCGCCATTATTTAACGCCCAAAAAAGCATGTCTTAAGCTATTTTGCGCTTGAAATGGCTGCATTTGTTGTTGCTAGGAGGAGGCACCGCAGAGAACAGAGCGTGTGGTAGAAGGGAGAAGATTTTTTCTGCACGTATTTATTTATTTGGAATGCCAGAAGAACAAATGATCCAAAGCCGAACATATCTAATTTGCGCTGCGCTTGGTAGTTTGCGTTTGTCATTATGGAAATGAGATGTTGCATCTGTGTTCTTTAATTTGCACATTGTCAGTAAATCACCCGCAGAAATTTCCACACCCATTGGCACTGTTTTGGAATTGTGCTCTCGCGCTAATTTGCCCTGTTTAGTAAATCTGGCCCTTAGTACTTCACATTCATTAAATTACATGAGAGGCTATAGGTTACAATGATTTTAACAAGACTTAAAGGGCCTTGTTAAAAGAAAATTGCTATTGATGAGTGGTCAGAGTTGCACATATATCAGCTATTTTACAATGCCATCACACATGGCTCATTCCGTCAGATCTGGAACAATGT
Source organism: Sinocyclocheilus rhinocerous (assembly GCF_001515625.1). Classification (NCBI taxonomy): domain Eukaryota; kingdom Metazoa; phylum Chordata; class Actinopteri; order Cypriniformes; family Cyprinidae; genus Sinocyclocheilus; species Sinocyclocheilus rhinocerous. The sequence goes on from NW_015635536.1 coordinate 224,365, forward strand.
GTTTATAAAACACATGTTTTTTTATCTATCCTTCAATATTTGCACTCAAACACTATTTCTCTCTTTGCATCTGTCTTGCAGTCAGAGGTACTGTGTTTGTAATCCAGCACTGGTAAGACAGTTCCAGAACCCAGACACCATCTTCATCCTAGCTTTTGCCATCATCCTCCTCAACACAGACATGTATAGCCCCAATATCAAAGTGGAGAGGAAGATGAAGCTGGACGACTTCATCAAAAACTTGAGAGGTGGTGTTCAAATCTCTCTCAAACCTTCACACACTGGCACTTACATAAGTGGGCAACCACAAACACACTCTCAACCTGCTCTTAAATGTTGCACTTAATTGTCAGGGATTTTGCAATACACTAAAAATCTCTTCCTGTGTGCATGTCATTTTTTTCTCTCTCTTTCTCAGGGGTGGATAATGGTCAGGACATCCCACGTGACTTACTGGTTGGAATCTACCAGCGCATTCAGAAATGGGAACTGAGAACCAATGATGACCATGTTTCTCAGGTCCAGGCGGTGGAGAGAGTAATAGTGGGCAAGAAACCAGTGAGTTCCACTGAGGCAATTTTGAATTTATAAATCTTTTTGGATTAGAATCTTAATAGTGACTCTTTGAGACCTGATTTGTTACTTTGAAGTGTTCTGTCAGTGTGAAGTCATACTTTTTGACCTTCTTGATGAACTGCTTGTTCCAAAGTAAATGCAAACATCTGCTCTGTGTGTAGGTTCTGTCTCTGCCCCACCGCAGACTAGTGTGCTGCTGTCAGCTCTATGAAGTCCCGGACCCCAACCGTCCTCAAAGGTCTGGAGTTCACCAGAGAGAGGTCTTCCTCTTCAACGATCTGATTGTGGTAATGTCAATAACACATATCAATTATCAATGCATACAAAATGAATTGGTCCAAAGTATTTTTAGCAACATCTAAAAAAGTTAATACACATTAAAATCCTTTGTTGTTATTTTTCTTTGTTATTACACTGCAAGGTTACAAAGATCTTCCAGAAGAAGAAAACCTCCGTAACGTACAGTTTCAGACAGTCCTTCCCTCTGGTGGAGATGCAGGTTCACATGTTCCAGAACTCCTGTAAGATTTCAAGTTGGTTAATTTTAGTTTTTCTTTGTTTGGAGTAATGTTTAAAAAAAGTTTCTTATGCTCACCAAGACGGCATTTATTTGCTCAGAAATACAGAAAAATGCAGTAAAACAGAAATAATGTGAAATATATTACAATTTAAAATCACTGTTTTCTCTGATAAATTGTAATTTATTCCCGTGATGCAAAGCTGTATTTTCAGCATCATTACTCCAGTCTTCAGTGTCACATGATCCTTCAGAAATCATTCTAATATGCTGATTTGCTGCTCAAGAAACATTTCTTACTATTACCACAGTTAAAAACAGTTGTGCTTCTTAATTTATTTCCGTAAAAACCATGCTAAATTCTTTAAGGATTCTTTGATGAATAAAACATTTGAACATTGACACTTTTAATCAATTTAATGCATCCTATTAAGACTTTTGAACAGTAGTGCATTTTAAAAAGTATATTCAGACTACCCAGGTTTGTTACAATTTTCTCAAAAAACTTCAGTGTCAATGGTCATGGAAAACCTAGAAATATGGAATTTTAATATTTTTATTTATAGACTTGAAAAAGTTATGAAAATTTCTATAGTGAATATAAAATGTATTAGTTTTATGCCGCTCTAAAACATCATTTAAACCTATTAATATAGTACCAAAAAATAGTCATTAATATCAAATATATTAATAACAAATTGGAATGTGACATTGCTATTTAGGAACCCTAAATAAAACATAATGTGTTTCTCTCTCTCCCCTAGACTATCCTCATGGTGTCAGACTAACATCAGCTATCCCGGGCGGTGAGCGTAAAGTTTTGATTGTATTCATGGCCCCTAGTCAACAGGACCGCACACGCTTTGTCAGTGATCTGAGGGAGAGCATTGCTGAGGTCCAGGACATGGAGAAATACAGAGTGGAGTGTGAGTACAGCACCCGCTACTGCTCTCATAAATCAACTACACTTTATTTTGGCGCCCTCTACTGGTGGTTTACTACAACATTAACATTATAGATTTACAGTGACCCTATCTGGTCAACCCCATGACTCATAGAAAACACACAGTAAACAAGATAAAATGTAAAATGGCTTTTAGGATGTGTACAGACAAATTGCTTGATGCTGGAAATGTTTTGCCTGTTCAGGACTAGGTCTGATGTTTGTTTTTTGTCCACCTGCAGCTGAGTTGGAGAAGCAGAAGGGAGTAATGCGGCCCAGCCTGCTCACCAACAGCATTATGGCTGGAGGAGTGGGTGGGGTCAAGAATGAAGTGGTGAATGGCACTATGGGAAGGCCTAGTCTGGATGACAACTATTCACCAGGAGAGGGCCTCAAACGTACTGCTCTCAGCTCCTCACTGAGGGACCTGTCTGAATCAGGTGAGACACTTTGCTGTGATTGGCAACCAATTTAATTATGATAATTTAATACCATTCTACATTGGGGGCAAATATATAATTTAAAAAAAGAAATGGTATAATTGGCAAAATGGCAAAATTTTAATTTGGGGGTTAGAATTTGAGGTTAAAAACAATCTCAACATTTGCGGACACCAACAAGAAAGTAAGATTTCTATTAACACTGACTGCCATTACACTCACCCACACACATACACACACAAAGCAGTTGTGACTGACATCTGCTAACTGGGTAACAGGGAAACGTGGCCGCAGAAACAGCGTTGGTTCCCTTGACAGTACAATGGAAGTAAGTCTGAGTGAAGCAGAGGTCTGTATCTTTAGCTTTAGTCCCCAAACCCGAACCACCCGCATGTCTGCCTGGAATTCCCCACACAAAGCACGGCGCCATCTTGCATGTGTCCTAACCATAGACACAGAGCCATGTGTGTGCATCTTGTGTGACCATGTGTGGTCTGTGGAATGTTAATGTACACGTGACTGAGGCGATGAATCAATAACATCAGTCCATGAGACTTCATGTAAAGATCTGAAGTCATTCGGGACGTTGTTGAATATCTTGTAGATTTTACTCCGGGACATCAGGACTGGAAGACATCCCATTGACCCAGAATTAAAGCATGACGTTGATATATGTCAAAATATGTCTGTCATTATTCTCTTATGGTTTTGTTGTGCATTTTATTGTTTTGGAGGTGGTTTGTGCATTTTTGTTTGGTATGTGCAGTGCTATGCATGGACTAGTGACTGTGTGATATCAGTTCTGTTGATTTTTATATTGAGGCCTACTTTATATTAGGTGTCCCTCATAAATCTAAGCCAGTATGAATTCAAAATAGACCTTTTTAATGCACAGACATGGTTTTATTTTACATGCTTCATCAGTGCACTATAGGGCAATCATAAAATGATGATTTACACACAAGAAACAGCATTGACCAAAGATAGCCTCAATAATAGTGGGACCCAGCAGTTAATGACAGCAGATTGGGTGCCACTTCCAGGTTCAGCAGAAAATCAATAATGGGGTAATAGATACTGAAAAAAAAGTATTTAGAAGTAAAATAAGCATATTTTCCATTTTTATTTTAAAATCATTATTTACACAATTGGTGCATTCAATATTGCAGTTCTATTTGCTTATTTACATGTATTTTTAACAGATTGTTTTTGATTATCAAATTGTGAATTATTTAATCTTTAATAATTTATCAATTTCATAATTGGATTATTGATTTCTTAATTGCTTTATGATTTTACAAATGATTGATGTAGTATTCGAGGCCCCACATGAAACCATTTTCCATTTCAGTTTTCTAAAGTCTTTCCAGTAAGCAAGTGACCTCCTCTTTTTTAATCTTATTTGAATATTCGGTTTTACTTGTTTGATTACAGAAGTAGAACGGGTTACAATGCTGTTTCATTTTGACTTTAATGGCAATTACACAGATGAGTAATTTCCTGTTAGCACATTTAGCACATTAGAAATTAAATCCCACTTGAACTTACAAATCTATATAAAAATTGGCATTATTGGCATTATTGGCATTATTGGCACGTAATAGATAGTTGGGTGCATGTGTTTGTGTTATTATGTTCTGATTTATGATGCTGACAGAATGTCGTTTCATTACCCTAATCAACTCACCCTTGTTTTTCCTCCCCACCCACTGAAACAACCATTCTCTCTGTATCCTTTTACAATGTTTTTCTTCTCTTTCTCATTTATTGCCTACATTTCCTTCCTGCTCCTCTTTGCACACCCTCACTTTTTTCCCGAACCCTCGTTTTTGGCTCTGTCGTCCTGCTGTCTTTCCTCCTTTCCCCAAACTCTCTTTGTCTTAGGGTTCCATCATTAGCAGTCCGCGGCCTCACCAGCGTTACCCAGTAGCCACCGTGCTCCCGGGATGCTATGGAACAGAAGACTTCCGGCCTCAACGCCCCATCCTGAGCCCCGGAGTGGGGGTGGGGGGTGGGCCGGGGCAGCAACACACACCTGCGGTGACTGGCGCTGGGCCAGCCTCCAGCAACACCGAGAGAGGAACGACTGGAATGGGGACTGGGAGCAACAGCAACAACACTGGATCCTTCCTGGGCTCCCTGTTTGGGGGCAAGCGATCCAAAACACCGGGTCCTATTATCCCCCCGGGGCCACCCTACCCCGCCCCTGTGCCCCCACCGACTACAGGAGGGCCACCACCTCTGTCCCCGTCTTCGCTATGCCCGGCAGAGGGTGGGGGGCCTTCCAAGATCCAGGCCCTGCACGCCCAGTACTGCCACACTACCAGCAACAGTGTCAGTGGGCAGCCTCCGCCCCCGTACTACCACCACCATCGCATCCATATGCAGACCATACCCTCGTCTGGGCAGCAGGGCCTCCATACTCTTCAGCGGGTCACCTTGCCTCGACGGCCGCACCCCAACCCCTCCGCGCACTGCCCGTACCAGCCGATCTCCCAGCATACTTTGCAGGGTCGCTACGGGAGCATGGGCAACATGGGCAACATGGGCTCCGGCCTCCCTCCCCCCCTTTCTCCTCACTCCCCACTCTCCCCTCATCCGCAGTTTGCGCTCTTCCACACGCAGCCCACACACTCGGCCAGAGGGGGCGCCATCAGCAAGCCGCCTCTCACACTGTCGCACTCGCAGCCACACCCGTACGCACACTCCCATCCCGCCCACGTGCACACGCCGCACCCGGCCTCCCACACCGCGCACCAACCTCACTTCGTCTTCGCCAGCCCTCCTCCTCCGCCCTTCCCTGCTCCCACTCAGCCGCCTCCAGTCTCTGCGTCCGGCACTGTCCACCACGCGCCGCCGGCCGCCCAGTATCTGCCCCA